>NC_051177.1:76413940-76483306 GCF_013339695.2 Rhipicephalus sanguineus | reverse complement strand
TGTGCTCGTGTGCTCAGTCTTCTGCACTGCTTTGTTTACGCTCTGTCATACCAAACACACAAGCATCCATTTTAGCTTATGTAGTAGTCCAGCTCATACACTGGTACTTCTCCAACGGCAGGATTACCGGATATCTGGCTTGTGAAGTCAATCTAAAGTGCATGCCTGTTCGTGTAGACTTGTGTGCATCCACCATTGAGATGGAAATGCAGCTGTGTTTTAATATTTTAGCCAGTATAGCTCGTGAATGGAATTTGAGCTGTGACAGCAACACTTTATAGGGGGTGAGTTACTAATATTGTAGACTTGTGTGCATCCACCATTGTGATGGAAATTCAGCTGTGTTTAATATTTTAGCCAGTATAGCTCGTGAATGGAATTGGAGCTGTGACAGCAACACTTTAGAGGGGGCGAGTTACTAAATTATTGTGGATTTCTCGATGTTTGCATGTATAAAACACATAGCTGGTTAAATTAGTCCAGATTTTAGCTATTTCTTAACATATGACCTTCCGTACTGTTCGAAGGCATTGAACCATACGAAATGCTTTGGCCTTTGTTGTGGGCCGAAGGTTAGGAGTTCATTATTACTAGAGATAGATAAAAATAGGTCAGAGGTTAAAGTAAATTTTTCGCATCAACTTCTTGTGGGCAGTTATTCAGAGCAGGGTTTTGAAGTAATTTAGCAATACAAGCAGATTAGTGCTCATTTAGTGTCTGACAGTGCACACTGTTTTATTTTAGTACCTATTTGGGCATTTCACACCAGTGTGCCAGGTTGTTTTTGAACCATTTCCAATATTTGTAAAACTGGTGCTGTTATGTTTCAGTATGGGAAGTAGTCATTCAAGCGTTATTTTCGGGGAAAGAATGCATGATGCAGCAAAGACTTTCAAACTTCGCATGCAGAAATGAAGCTGTGTCAGGCAAATAATTGACACATGGTTATTGCGTCGAGCTATTACTACAAAGCGTTTGTTTTCTTTAACATAGTCACCAATCTTTCATGACTATGATAGTCGAATTTATTTTGATTTCAATTTATGCTATTTGCAGTCGTGAGGAAACATTGCAAAATGCACCATTTTTAAGTATATTGTAAAAAAGACTGAATGTTTCATGTGAAATATATTCCAGTATGCGTTCAGTGCATATACCAAGGGTTGAAAATGCTGCTGGCAAAAAGAAGCAAAAATGTCTTCAAATTGGCACTTGGAAGAAGTAGTGT
Organism: Rhipicephalus sanguineus; assembly: GCF_013339695.2. Lineage (NCBI taxonomy): Eukaryota > Metazoa > Arthropoda > Arachnida > Ixodida > Ixodidae > Rhipicephalus > Rhipicephalus sanguineus. The sequence continues at coordinate 76,482,078 of NC_051177.1, read as the reverse complement.
TTGAACCCATATTGCGGGCTCTCTTTCACTGTGTAGCAATCCCAGCTAAAATGTTGCCTACACATCATAGTGTGCTTTCCTCGTGCGATAATTTAGACAAAGTTTTTAAGGTATAATATTATCTTCAAGCGAAAAATAATTTTAATTTTTTCAAATGAAAAATAACAAGGCTGTGGGAAGTTTCTTGGCTTTGCCTTCACTGCACAGCACATCATTGTTCTTGCATGGTATTTCAGACAGAAGTATTGCTTAAATCTGCAACATTTAGACTTGCACTATATGAGCACAGGGGCACCCGCGTGAATCCTGTGCCAATGTGCTGTGCAGCGAAGGTCAAGGAACGAGACTCTGTGCAGGCTAGGGATTATTCACTTCAGTAAATTTTTTCTTGCTTACAACCAGCAGTATATATTTTTTAAATGGAATATAAATTGCCAGCAAAGTATACCACACAATAATGTCTTGGCGACATTTCTGTTTGGAATGCTACATAGCAAAAGCTAAGCTGCAACATGGGTCAAAAGCTATTTTTTCCGACTGTTACAGTTTGGGTGGAACGTTTCTGATTATTTTGTTTTATAGTAGTTTTATGACAAAGTGGATATCTATTTACTTATTTATTTATTACTTGACAATACTGCTGACACCAGTAAGCAGTATTGCAAAGTGGGCTACAGTGATAAGTTACACATAAAATGATCTTGCTAAGCAAAAACAGGAGCATAACATATACAAAACCAAGATAAACCAAGAACATCTATACAAACCGTCTTAAGGAAAATGATAAGGGAACAGCACAAAATAAAAGGCAATGAACTTTGGAAATCAACCTTCGGTATTCCATACGAAAGATTAGTCTTTCTTCTGATAATGTTAACATTAGAACTTCAGCATTTTGCAGTGTTTCCTTATGGCTGAAAAAATGTAACTTGAAATGCAAATTAGTAAACTATTTTAGCCATGAAACACTGCCACCTTCAGATTAAAGAAAGAAATATTCTGCATTAAAACGGGAACAAACAGTGCTGGACACGGGACGAAGAAAAGAACAATAGACGAGGGTGCTGTCGCCTTCGTCTACCTTTTTTTTCCGTCCCGTGCCCAGCGCTGTTTGTTCCCGTTGTAATCATGTACTAACCAGCCCAGTTAGGTGCTATCCTGAAATATTTTGCTCTAATTGCTCAATGCAATAACTTGTATAAGTTATCTTGCATGACGCAGTTTCACATCTGTAGATGGATGGATGCTATGTGTGTTCCCTTTAAAGCGAAGCATTGACATGCAAGTGGCCAAGCTCAATTTTTGAATTGGCTTAATGCCTTTCCTACCTGAATTAAATTTCTTTCCTTAAAAAAAAACTTATAATAGGTAGCTTATTTTTCGGCATTGTACAAAAGACCCTGCAAGTTTGTTTTGGCTGTTCTCGCTGCTTTTCCACTACCAATCCTCCATCCGTCTTTTACTGATTTTCTTGTGGATGTGTTCATCTTTATCAAGCTTTCTCTAAGCCTAGGGCTTCATGAGAGCTAGTTCCCAACACGTACATGGGTGGACATTTTTACATTTATTTAAAGATGGTCCGTCATTTCCATATCTCTCTCACAATCAGTGCATGTGACGCCTACTTACTGGATCTCACTTTATGACTGCCATATTCTAAGACAAGATTAACTCGCTTCAGACATTGCACTAGCTTATCATATGCTTCCCTCCTTACTTCGTCCTTATTCTTGCGATAGGTACTCAGAGCTTTTCATTTTAGTATTTGCTATCCATTAAATCATCTCCCCCTCTCTGACATTGCACCTAACGCTTATCGTGCATAAAGTTTAATGCATGCTCTCAGCATCACGAAATTTCGTCCTGGAAATTAGCACTTGACCGCAGGTATGATCTTTTTAGCAGCATGATCTTTTTCAAACAGCAAAGGAGTTCGTTAAAAAAACCACCTTTTATACTTAAAATGGGGATGACTAATTCCATACCTCGTTTATTAAAGTTAACCTCTTTCAATTTCCTTACGCTTGTTCTTTGTGTTGTGCTTGCCTCATGGTTTGCAGTCTTTATGGATCTGGTATATTTAAAGAGTTGAATAGCCGGTCACCTGCTTATGACACTGCAGCTTAAGTATGCACCCACTATCATTGCCATAGTAGCATTTGGTACAGTAGAGGTTGTAATGAATGTAACGAGATGTGCAGCTCATGAAATAATTGTTGAACAACGAATGTTGTTGGAGCTAGTGATTCAACAAGAGGACTCCTCTTTAGAGGGGCAACAAATTGCATCAAGGTTGCTGCAACAACTTAGACACATCAATTGTTGAAACATTGGCTCCAACAACACGCTTTGTTCAATGGTTTGACATTTATTCAGCCGCCATCTTCAGCTCAACTTTGTCGCGTTAAGATGTACAGGATATACAACTGTCATGTTGTTTTCTGATAGAATTCAAGAGCTATTGACAGCAAGCCTTGCTTCTCAATTTAATTCTCATCCTTTACGTTTACGCTTTAATCTTTGTCATCTTCAGCCTTATTATATGTGCACTGCAGCAGTAGCCTTTCGCAGTGGTCTACAATTTGCCTCGTCTTGTGCGAGCCGATTCCATTTTATACATGCGCAATTCTTCATTTCTTCACACCGACATAACTCTCGGCTTTCTCGGCAGCATTAAGTACGAAAATTGTAACTGTTAAGACTTTTGCTTCAACATCATGACAATAATTGAATAGAATTGGTAATGCACGTAAATAAATACTCTTGCAGTTAGAACGTAGTGTGTTTAACCCTGAGTTCTTGTGTACTATAGCAATAAGTCTTCGTGAAATCATGCTGCTTGTTCTTCATATATTAGAACGAGTCCAGAAATATCTGCAAAATACCGTTTCTGCTTTTTTGATTTCTGAAACAATGATGCTAAGGGAGGCCATGTGCACATGCACCATGGCAATGTTTAAATGTGTATAAATTCTGAACATTGCTGTTGCTCTAGGTGTTTTCTTTCACTTCCTTTTCAGACGTACAGAAAGGAGCGAAGTGGAGCTGTCCATGGGCCGTGCACACAGTTTCATAAGCAGGCTTGCAACACTTTTGACAAATATGTTCCTGAATACATCTGCCAAAGTGGCATTTAAGAAGCATGTAGTAGTGTACTTCACTGTTTATTTGGCATGAAGCAGCAGGTATGCTTCCGTCATCAGCAGTTCACACAGTACAGTGCATCTACACATGGCATGCTACCCCCACATCTACCAGCTCGGATGTGTAGCTTGATTGTAAAATGTTTACTTTGACTTAACACAACAATTATTAACAAAATGACATGAAAGTTTTGCCACCTATGCAGGCGACATTCTCAGTATACGCTGCCAAATATAAGCGGAGTTTGACCAGTCCATTAGTCGCACATTTCCTTGTAAACATCTCGTAGAGGGCTGCTGTTGTTGTTGCAAGCCAATGCGCCGTGATGAATGAACCATGATTCAAGATTTTTCTTTTCCTCCGACCTTTGTACACGAGTAGCATCGTCGAATTGATTAGGTCAAAGTTATGCCTTGCATTCAGCAGCGTTCACAAAGCTCCGTCTTAGAACATGTTGCATGGGTGTTTTTCGCAACATCCTCTTTGTGTTCTTTAACCTTCGATTATCTTCTTCAACCCATTTCGTCTATGCAAGTTGTGTCGCAATCCCCACATTGTACTTCGTAGATGATCCCGCTCTAATCTTCGGCGGTGTTTGTGTATACCTTGTCCTTAGGACATGTGTTCACAAAGCCCAAAGACCGCACACCTGCGGATGATTAGAGCAGGGTATTCTACAGAGTACGTTGTGGGGTTCATGACACCACTTACATCGGCGAATTGGGCAGGAAAATGCCAAAGACGTTCAAAGAACACAAAGTGGGAATGTTGCTAAAGCCACCCATGGAGCGCATTTTAAGACAGCTTGTTGAATACTGCAAGACGACAGGTTATAGTTTCGACCTTAACAATGCGACGATGCTGGCTCAGGAACGAAGGTGGAGGAAAACTATTGGAATTATGGTTCATGCGTCATGAAGCATCTGCTTGAAACAACAACCACAGACCCATACCGAACGTGTACGTGGACGTATGTGGCTAGTGGACTGGTCGACCTCCGCTCACTTGTTGCCAGCGTATACCGAGACTGCCACCTGCATAGGTGGCAAAGCTTCTATGGGATTTTATGGTGCAGTTGTGGTACAAAACAGTTATTTGCATTAAGGCAAATGTGCCGTATTATATTGGACAGTACGGGCAGACCATTCTTTAGTATCTTAACGTAGGAGGCACGTAAGAAGACCTTCTTTGAAGGAAATTGTTTTATTCTGGTCACGGAACAGTGCTCTCATTCAAACAAAGTGACGGAGTGCTTTGTTTTATCTGTGGTAACGAAAGCACTTCGTAAGAAGACTCCTTTTTAGAGAAATCGTTTAATTCGGATCGCGGAAAAGTGCTCGGCACCGCTATACCTTCAGCTTTGTCCGTGTTTAGGGGCCAGATTTTTTGCAGTGTAGGTGGGATAACGCTGGCGCGCTTCTCATGTGTTCGGCTGTCGAGGCTCTACGAAAACGCCGTGCGGAAGCCCTGCTGGGCATTTCTGCGAATGCTTTCAATACGAGGGAAGTTTTTACTCAAAATAATAAGCGTGGACAAAAATGAAGCATACAATTGCTTACAGTCGCTATCTGTTTACGGAATATGTACAGTGAACGCTCATTTGGGGAATCCCCAAACAAGCTTTCTTGCATGAAATAAAGGTAATCCCTGAGAGATCGAACTATGAGACACACGCTCTTACAGTGGTCTGTCTGCATGAATAAATGGGGCATGCCAGAATGAAGAAGACTCGATTAAGCAAAAGCGCGGCCGCGGCATATATATGAGCACTTATGACTGCACGCACAAGTAGCCGTTCTTGCATGGACGTTATCAAAGCTTTTTGAAAATAATTTATTTCGTAAGCTTAAGGAACATAGCGCCTGCTGCGACTTGTGCGCGCCATCAGCAAGTTTCAGTTTTTTTTTTTTTCTTATAAGTTCTTGGACGTTTCATTATCGCTATTAATCAGTTGTTGTCGTACTCTACGTTTTTCTGTCTCCTCAGCGAGCAATTTCCTGGTTCTTATTATTATTTTGCAATACAGTACGCACATTCGTTTGGGCAAATACAAACATGATCACATGCCGTGCCTTCTTTCAATAGCGTAGCTGTTTAAGCCGGTCGTAAAATTTTTGCTGTCCGCAGAAAACCACAGGTGGGCATGCGGCACAGGAATTGGACAAGCCCCAATACCGAGTACAGCGGGTGCGAGCGTTAAACGAAAAACTCTGCTCTCTACTCGGCGAAGTGGAGCACGTGAAACGCGTGACAGAGAGAGAGAGAAAGAGATAGATAGAAAGAGAAAATAGAAACAAAGAAAAATAGAAAAAGAGGAAAAGATAGAGAGGAAAAGCGTTAGAAAAAAAGGGAAAGAAAAATACTGAGAAATAAAGGGAATAAAGGACATAAAAAATATAAAGACAGAGAAATACATAGAAAGAGAGAGAAAGAGAAAGAAAGAAACAGACCCTAAAAAGAAAGAGGGAAATAAAGAGAAACAACGAAAGGGAGAGAGAAAGAGGCAGAGAGATAGAGAGAAAAGGAAGAAAGATAAGTAAAGATAAAAAGAGAAAGAAATAGAGAGCAACGGTTACAAAAAACGGATATAAGAAATAGAGAGAAATAGGACGAAAGAGAAGGAAGAAAGAAAAAAAATAAAGAGAATGAAAGGAAGGAGCTCCGCCCTTCGTTCAGGCTTGGAACCAGGCTGGCATAATTTTTTTAACGTGATTTTTACCGCTCCCCTTCCGTTCCAGTGAGCTTGTCAGTATCTACAGCATCAAAGCGTGCATAGACCAAAGCGTAAGACCGTAGGCTTCGCGACTGCTGTGAGAAGGAGAAGCTATCTACGAGGCGAAACATGCGTTATTGTGGATATTGTGCAACGCATAGACGAACAAATATCACACAGCAACGTTCGTTAGAATAGCTCTAGAAATGACGGCAGAAGACAAGGTCCAGCTTGAGGTAGGAGTCGCACTGAAAAACAGAAGTTATTGCGGCAACCATCCACACAATTAGGTGAAAACAATGCGTAGAGTCCGCAATGGAAGATATTAATGCGCAACATTCCTTAGTAAGTACTGCCAGCAATTGTGGTCGCGAAATCGTGTCTACAGCGCCAGAGGTGTGGCACCCTTTCGACAAGTTTCTACATGGCTTCGTAGAAAACAAACAATGTTGAGATGGGCCAACTTGAATTTCGAAGTGAATCAACCCAATTGGAGCAATCAAGGCTACGCTTGATGGCCTCGTGGAAGGTTTCAGTTCACTGAGTCTCCGACATGACGAGCTTGAGAAGCATGTATTCTCTATGAGTCAAACCCCAGATCCTACTAAAGGAAAAAAGACTAGTTCCGCCTCGGCCGAACAGACAGCGGCTGCATCTCGCGGCATCTTCTACGACCAGCTAGCCTTCAACCATAATCGTGGCAGCAAACCACAAGCCGATTAGAATTTGGCAGTGGAACTGTAGGGGATTCCAGCGCAAGAGGAATGTCCTTCAGCAGTTCATCCGCTCGCATCAGGAAAAACCGCATGTCATTCTTCTACAAGAAACGCTCACAGACTCGGTCTCACTACCGGGCTACAAGGCGTACACGATTCACGATAAAGAGAAAAGGGGCATCAGCACCCTTGTAACCAATAGAAGCACTTTTATCTCTCACAGCATTAACGATCCCGTAAGGAAAGTAGAGTACTCCCTAATAGAAATTATACCCGGTAATCTAAACAAGGACTCAATATATACAGTACGCCTTCGGATCTCAGGCAGAGATTCGCAGCGATCATTGCCAGAGCGGCTAGTAAAGCAAGGAATTCCCCTCTAATCATAGCTGGGGACTTCAATGCGCCGCATCGGGCGTGGGGATATCCGCAGAATACCCACAAAGGCATCGACCTATGGCAAAGTGCAGCCAATCATAACCTCACTTTAATCACTGATCCTGCTTTCCCAACTAGAATTGGCAATTCGTGCTCTAGAGACTCTGTGCCGGATCTTACATTTGTCAAAAATGTCGATTCGATGACCTGGTCAAACTTATTGACAGATCTTGGCAGCGATCACCATATCTTAGCCACTAGCATGTTTGTGGAGACGAAAAGACTGAGAAGCTTTACCGTCACAGACTGGGACCTGTTTCGAACACTCCGAGAAAAGCGTGGGCAATCCCAACACTCACCTCCTGATTTGGACCGATGGTCTGAACAATTAAAGAGGACGTCAAGGCAGCCACGAAGTCAATCCAGACCGACCTCGAAGTCGACAGGATGGACAGCCGGTTGGCGCATCTTCTGGAGGCTAAAAAGTCACTCCTCGACCGATGGAAAGGGCAGAGGCTCAATCGGAAGCTTCGAAAAAAGATTTCAGAACTGAACGGGACCATTGAAGAGCATTGTCAGGTACTAGCTAAGCAGCAATGGGACGAACTCTGTAACTCTGTGGATGGTCAGATGAGAGTCGGAGGAAAATGGAACTTGCTAAAACACCTCCTAGATGACACGAATTCTAAGTCTAATCAGAGGCACGCGATAGAAAAGGTCCTTCATGAAGCGAAGCGGTCGGAACCCATGGGCGTCATTGCGGATAAGTTGGCAAACAGATATCTTCCGGTTGGTAGCGTGCGTCCGACGGACTATCCTACGTACAAGGGCGAGCCGAATCCAACACTTGACGAACCATTCAGCACCAGCGAAGTCAGGGCAGTATTACATAGCCTAAATGGAAGGTCTGCCTCTGGTCCGGACGGAATTTCCAACAGGGCTCTCAGGAACCTGGATGACGACTCCATCGAGTATCTCACTGAAGAGATAAATCGGGTCTGGAAGCAGGGCTTGGTTCCAGAGACCTGGAAGTCCGCATCGGTGATACTCATTCCGAAGCCGGGAAAACCCCCAGGCCTCGCAAACCTTCGACCCATCTCCCTCACGTCATGCGTGGGGAAGGTTGCAGAGCACGTCATTCACAAACGCATTTCGGACCATGTCGAGAAGAGCAATTTATTTCCATACAACATGGTTGGCTTCCGTCCGGCTTGTCGACGCAGGATGCGATGAAGCTCATCAAGTGTCAAATAATCGACAATCCAACCAGAGACGTCCGGGCTATTCTGGGTTTAGATTTGGAAAAAGCTTTTGACAACGTGTCTCACGCACACATTCTGAATGCCATATCGGATCTCAATTTGGGCGCATCCTTTCACGGTTACATCAGCTCCTTTCTCAAGGGGCGGAAAGCGACACTTAAAATTGGAGACCTAACAACAGAGGCTTTCGAGCTTGGCCCTAGAGGAACACCGCAGGGAGCGGTCGTTTCACCGCTATTGTTTAACATAGCAATGAGAGGTCTCTCGGAAAAGCTCTCTGCTATAGACGGTGTTAGTCACACAATCTATGCAGATGACATAACTATATGGTGCACCAAGGGATGTGAAGGAGATGTTGAGGCGAGTCTCCAATCGGCAGTCAATGAGGTTGAATCATACCTGGAAAACACGGGACTAAAATGTTCCCCCAGTAAGTCCGAGTTGCTCCTTTATAGACCAATCAGACGAGGTCCCAAGCCCAGGGGATGGAAGCCACTCGCAGATGTCGATATCAGGCTAACCACACGTGATGGAAACCTCATTCCTAGAGTCGAGTCCATACGCATGTTGGGCATGGTTATCGAATCCAATGGATCCAATAGGCTTACGTTAGATAGGATTACAAAGAAAACGGAAATGGTCATCAGACTCATTACTAGAGTGTCTAATAGAAGAGGAGGCCTGAAAGAAGACAATTTACTCCGGATTTTCCATGCCTTTCTCATGAGCCACATCATCTACGTAGCGGCCATGCACACCTGGCACAACTTCGAGAAAAAGAAGCTTAACACCCTCATTCGGAAAAGCATCAAAAGGGTGCTAGGCATTCCGATGACGGCTAGCACAGAACGCCTTTCTCAATTAGGTGTGCACAATACGCTGGATGAAATCATCGAAGCACAAGAATCAGCCCAGCTTGCTCGACTATCCTGCTCTTTGGCAGGGAGAAGAATCTTAGCCATTCTGGGCCTCAATCCAGTGCTGGCAGAGGAGAGAAGCCATCCAATCATCGAGGAGCAAAGAGAAAATATTCTTGTCGCACCGATCCCTCGCAATATGCATCCGCAGCACAATGAGGGAAGGCGTAGAGCAAGAGCGATTGCGATCCTGAAGAAGATCAAGGATGATCCTCAATCGGTCTGCTTCGTAGATGCGGCACAATATGGTCGCTCATCTCACTATGCCGTGGTCGCAATAGATAACAGAGGTGAAATAATCTCGTCGGCCTCCCTGACTGGGACCACTTCTTCTAAAGCGGAGCAGGTTGCTATTGCTTTGGCACTCTTGGATGATAACAGGACGCAAATCTACTCGGATTCTAGATCGGCAGTCAGGGCGTTTGCCTCGGGCTCCATAGCGAAAGAGGCACATGACGTTCTTAAGAACCGGACCATAACTATGCACACAATCATTTGGTTCCCGGCACACCTAGGTCAAACTTTGGACTCCCTCACCAACCTCAACGACATCGCCCACTCCCAAGCGCGCGTACTAACTCTCCGCGTGGGAGGAGAAGCCTTGTCACAGAGCAGGGTTCAAGAGTTCCGAGACACTTTATTCACATTTAATGAATTCACGAAGCATTTTTATCTGGAAAGAAGAGTATTTCCTCCACCACACAAAAAGCTCACGAGACCACAGGCGATGACCTTTAGGATGCTTCAAACTAATTCTTATCCGAATCTGGCTTTCATGCACTGTCTATTCCCAAGTGACTTCAGCTCACAATGCCCTGGCTGCGGGGGAACGTGCGATTTAGAGCACATGCTTTGGCGGTGCCCCTCGTTACGTGGGGATAAGGACCTCACAGAGCAGAAATGGAGCTCGGCCCTCAAGAGCTCGGAATATCAGCAACAACTTTGGGCTGTCCAGAGAGCCTGCGATGCGGCGGTTAGGCTAGGTCTAACTGTCCCCACGTGGGAGCGGCCCGCGGTGTCACCCTAAGGGGTGGCACTTCTCCGGATCTTTAAATAAAGTTCTTCGTACCGTACCGTATCAACCCAATTTTGGGGTCGATATGAAGTCCAGCTTGCGGGAGAAAGGCGTCATAAGCCGGCCAGCTTCCACTGGCGCACGTCAGTCAGCGCTTTCTGCTACTCGCCGAACATCGCAGCCCCGCGCCGAAGCATAAGTCTTCCTCGCGGAAGTGCTACCTGCACGCGCATGTTGTGGCCGACGGCTGTTTACCGTATCTAAGTACAAAAACCCAAGTTTCACGCAGCTTCTTACCCTGCGGACACATGTGAATACCGGACTCCGTTGCGTACGTCCCGCACTTCGGCACCGAGTTCTGCACTCCCATATAAGACGCCTTCAATGATAGCGACTGCATATTGCAGTGTACTTTCAAGTGTTGTCAAGCGCACAGCCGAAGCGGGAAAACCTCGACATTTAATTAGAATTACACACAGCAGGTGGCATTCTAAAATTTCGTTTTCAGCGCACGTCGGTGCTCCCGAAGCAGACGACGCAACCGCTAGCACGTCACGCCGACGGTGGAGCCAGCATTTCCAGTGGGGGGCCTCGCGCCCAATATTCACGTTTTGCAAGAATGGGTGTTTAGCCCAGTGAAGAGTTGAGACCCATAAGCACGATATGGCCGTACGGGGTCCTTCATCGTCATCTATTGACAGCAACATGCTGTCAATAGATGACGATGACGTGCACGAGACTGGCGGCCTACCAATGTGAGCCGAACACCCGACCGGCGCCTGTATGTGTTGTTATTTGTACGCAGCGGTATTTTGATCAGGGCGTCTTGAGGGGCTAGTTAGTTCATTCTATACAGGAAAATAATTGCGCAAAACTTGAAAGGGGCACCACAAAGAAGACTCGCGAACAGATCGGGCGCAAATTACGAACTGTTTCAGTGACCACAGAGCATTACTTAAGTAGGCCATCCGAACAGAACTGCGCAGACGCGAACAAGCACACCGAGTTCTTACGCCCCTTATCCACCAAAAATAGACATTTCTGCACCGTAAAACGATGTCGCGACATCACTTACACTGCAGCGATCACATTTAGTTTTGATGATAAAAGCTTCCAAAACTTCCAGAGCACGCGTGTTCTTGCTACGCCCCAGTATCTTAGCCTGATGAAATCGTGCCTCGCATTCACAGGCTGCACAATGAACGGGTAAATTAGCCATTTCATTATTTTCGACACACAGCTGGTGCTGCGCGTGCGTGGCAAATGTTGTGTGGGACATACAGGCCGCTGCGTAAACGACCGCGCACGTGAACACCAGCTGCCTCAAAAATAATGACATGGCTCATTTGTCCGTTCTCTGCGCAGACTGCGGATGCGAGGCCCGGTTTCATCAGGTTAAGATACCGGGGCGTAGCAAGAACGCGTGTGCTCGGGAAGTTTTGGAGGCCTTTATCACCAAAACGAAAGGTGATTGCTGCAGTGTAAGTGATGCCTCGATGCCGCTTTACGGTGCAGAAATGTCTTTGTGTGTGTGTGTGTGTGTGTGTGTGTGTGTGTGTGTGTGTGTGTGTGTGTGTGTGTGTGTGTGTGTGTGTGTGTGTGTGTGTGTGTGTGTGTGTGTGTGTGTGTGTGTGTGTGTGTGTGTGTGTGTGTGTGTGTGTGTGTGTGTGTGTGTGTGTGTGTGTGTGTGCGTGCGTGCGTGCGTGCGTGTGTGCGTGCGTGTGTGTGTGTGTGTGTGTGTGCGTGCGTGTGTGTGCGTGCGTGTGTGTGTGTGTGTGTGCGTGCGTGCGTGCGTGTGTGTGTGTGTGTGCGTGTGTGTGTGTGTGTGTGTGTGTGTGTGTGTGTGTGTGTGTGTGTGTGTGTGTAAGGGGCGCAAGAACTCGGTGTGTTTGTGCGCGGCAGTTCTGTTCGGATGGCCCATTTAAGTAACGCTCCGCGGTCAATGAAACAATTCGTATTTTTCGCTCGATCTGTTCGTGTGTCTTCTTTGTGGTGTCCCTTTGAAGTTTCGCGGAATTATTTTCCGGTATAGCGGTATTTTGCAGTGCTGAACTCTCAGTCGCCTGTACATGAGTAGCTGGCCAGGACCGAACCCCTGACGCCCCTCATGGAGTTTTATAATGTAACCCCATTGTAACGGACGGCCACTAATGCGAATTTTTGTTAGTTTATCTTCTATTTTCGTCAAATTACTCGCCCCGGTGGTACAGTGGTTGTGGCGCTCGACTGCTAAGCCAAAGGTCGCAGGATCGAATCCCGGCCGCGCCGGCCGCATTTATCGATGGAGGCGAAATGCTAGAGACCCGTGTACTTAGATTTAGGTCACGTTAAAGATGTCATCGTGTGACGACACGTTATCTGACGTCGTGATGGCGTAATAGTGGCATCACAAATTTTGGCGACCTGTAACGTCATGATCATGTCATATGAGGACGACATCACGTGATGATGATTTTTTGCATCACTCGTGTTGACGCCGCCGACGTGGGACGCCGGTCAACTTTCACATTTGATGAGGCCATAGGTAGGCAAGCTCACTCATGAGTCGACTCACTCAAGCTCACTCAGACTCAGATCGAGCCTTGTGTCTGAGTGAGTCCGGGTGAGTAATATTTTGGTGAGCTTGAGTCCGAGTGAGTTCGGTTGAGATAAATTTTAGTGAATATGAGTCTAAGTGAGTCCGGTTCAGGAAAATTTTGGTGAGTAGTCCGAGTGAGCCCTAAGCACAAAATATATAATTCTTGAGTGAGTGTGAGTGAACTCCAAATTTTTTAGCCGACCTATTGTGACAACTACTCAACTTCAGCATTACTGTCAGCCTTATGACTGTTCACGTTGATACTCACTTCAACTCACAGATAATTCAACGCACTAGCGTTCATACGCCAGCTCTATATTTATTGGTAAGAGGCGTGCCTTGACCTCCACGCCCTCAGCCCCCCCCCCACCCCCACCCTCCCCGCTTCTGCAAAATGTATCAAAGAAAGTTTTTGATAAAAATATCTCGTGTGAGTCATATCTTTCAATAAAAAATGTCCTTACTGGGTTGAAATCACTCATAACTCGTATGTGTAGGTACGAGATCAAAATACGTATCGTAGAGCACCGATTAAGCGAGATATCGGCGTTTAAGTGCATTGACATCCTTGTAGAAAACGCTAATTATACGCTAACGGACTCATGAGTCGACTCACTCAGGCTCACTCAGACTGAGATCAAGCCATGAGTCGGAGTCTAAGAGAGAGAGAGATAATAAAACGAGAGAAAGGCAGGGAGGTTAACCAGAATTGTAGCATCCGGTTTGCTACCCTACACTAAGGGGAGGGGGAAGGGAAATAAAGATGGAAAGGAAAGCGGAGAGAAGAGCAGGCGCGCGATAAAAAAAAGCATTTAAACAAAAGGGAGGTGTAGAGCGGGAGTACTAAAGCCTATTCAATAGGCCACTGGCACGCAAAAGGTTCAGTAAGGCCTTAAATGATTTTCGCTGTGCAGACAGTTCGGGTCGGCATTCCAGCACTGACTGTTCCGACAAGGGTCTGTCGTCAAGGCGGGCCAACACAGCAGCTAGCGACAGTATGTGCGAGCTGTAGCGAGTGCAGCGACAAAGAACGTGCTCTATCGTTTCTTCGCTGTCACACTGGCTGCAAGCAGCACTCTCTGCCATGCCGATTCGGAAGGCAAAAGATTTAGTGAAAGCAAGTGAGTACGAGTGAGTAATAGTTTGGCGAGTTTGAATCTGAGTGAGTCCGGTTGAGAAAAATTTTAGTGAGTCTGAATCCGAGCGAGTCCGGTTGAGGAAAACTTGGTTGAGTCTGAGTCCGGGTGAGGCCTAAGGGCAAAATATAGTTCATGAGTGAGTCTTTGCGAGCTCCACATTTTTTGCCGACCTATGGATGAGGCATCTAAGGCTTTCGTCTTAATGCACGACGACACCTTATCGTGGCGCGAAGCCTCGACGATGCATGAAACTATAACGCAAGAAAACCCGTAACTCGAGAAGCCACGATCGTCGGTTAGGTGAACAAAGGCGTATATCCGGTCGCAAACAAGAGTTCCCGTCATCTTCTCCCTTCGATTGTATACCACGGCATATTTTGGTTGCACTACGAGACAGGGTTTTTTCCTTCTGCTTGTAACCAATTCTAAAAGTGAGAGCAGCATTTTGGGCTAGTTGGTGATCCATGTCATCAAAAAAATTGCGCGACGAAAACACGGTCATAAGAAGACAGGTACAAACACAGCGCAAACTTTCAAGTGATTTATTGTGCCACTGGATATGCTTATATATTGCCACAGTATACGTCACGCATGTGCGCAAATGGACGCGACGCGATAAAGACCGCGCAAGCATAAAAAATGAATAAAACAAACAGTTACACGTTAGAAGATCTTAGGAACACAAGCTCCTTATCGTCGAGGACCAGTGATGGTGAGCTAAAGCACAAATCACCTAATTTTATAATCGCCTCTGCCTCTGTCCCTTCGCAAATTAGCTGCGTTCTGCCACGTGATACGACCGTACACGGAGCAAAGGAAGGGAGACAGCCACAATCTCCGACAGTGGATCGCCAAAAAACCACCAATGCCATTTTTTACATTGTTGTGGTGTTCACGTAGCCGGTCATTGAGGCATCGCCCGGTTTGCCCAGTGTACTGCTTCCCACACGAAAGAGGGAGGGAGTACACCGCACGTTCGGCGCACTCAACGAACTTGTTCCGGTGCCGCTTAGCGAACTTCTCTGGCGGGATGGCATTTGGGTCCGTGAGCCTGCATAGCGTCCCGAGCTAATTGGGAGCCGAGAACACCAGCTTCACGTTTGCCTTCTGGGCAATCTTCTTCAAGTTGTGAGATATCCCATCCATGTAGGGTACAACGTCTACTTTGGGGCGTCTGCCGGACGGAGCATCAGCGGCCGTCAATTGCCATCTGGGTCGCGCTCCTCTTAAAATCCGTTCCGCGACGGACACCATGCACCTGTTTGGGATATCCTTCCTCTGACAATCGTTCAATTTGCTGCTCAAAACTTGCGCCCACTACGTGGCAGCAAGACTTTCTGAGGGCGTTCGTGAAGTACAAATTGACTATGGCTCGTTTAACAATCTTTAACAAGCTTAACAAGAAAACGTGGTTTGTGTGGAACCGGCTACGTAGAATGTGCCAACGCCTGTAGTTTTGTCCGAGCCTCTATTGCGGAGCTCCATTGTGTGAGCCACCTACCATTTGTGAAGGACGTTTGTAGAAAAGGCTCACTAAATCAGACGAGTTGTGTCTTGCTCCGCTTGCACGGTTTATAAACCAGTGAAGCCTAACTGTTCTCTAGCCTGGACAAATGCTCAAGAAAAAGAGCGACCGAAGTGTGCGCGTCGACGACGTATGCGAACGTCGTGATCAATAAGTAAACTCAAAATCCGTGAATACCGCTTTAGGACGCGCATGTTCGCTAATTCCTTTTTTTTTTCCCGAAATGCGTAGCTGAATAGAACAAGCTGTCTGAAGAGCAAGTATGTTGCCAAATGAAGAAATATTTCTATTTATGTTGCAACACCCCCCCCCCGGCCCCTCTTCCCTTGTTGTAACGTCCAAGGGCAATGCGGTGTCATTTATTAATCTATACCAATTCGCTTTTTGTTTTTGTTATTTCCACATTGCTCTTCTAAAACGTACAGTCGGCGTCAGAAGTTTGAAGGCAACTAAGTCTGAGAAAACATTGAATTTCGAAGCAATTTTCGACTATATTCGGTCGAACTGCACAGCACATGTCGTGAGCGCGTTTTAGGACAGGCCTGAAATCTAAATCGCCTACCGAAGCAGCGGGGGTATTCAGCGTTTTCTTGTGCTTCGTGGTTCTTAAACTTCTGGCCCTGACGGTGCATGCGTATTCACGTGCGACTCAAGAGGTGCATCTAAAGACGTCGAGTCACCGAGCGTGGCATCGTTACCGCGCGCGCATATTTGTTTCCTGTTTTCTGTTGTTTCTCTCACCTTTTTTTTTTTTTTCACTCGTACGTATTCGTAAGCGAGACGAGCATGCGGCGGCGGCACCCAAACCTTGAACTACCGACGCCACGATGCGGCGTGACCCGCAATGACCACGCCGCAATGCACAAAGCACCACACAACCACGCACACACACGCAACTCTGGCACTTACGAGTGCGCGTAACAAACGCGACGCGAATTGAGGAAAAATAAAAGAGGACCGAGCGTCGCCTCTAGTCCCTTGACGACCGGGAAGCTGTTAATGACGAGCTCACGTTTTGACATGTATAATACGGACAACTGCTCGTTGACTTCTGTCGCACGCCGAACCGGTTATATATGTATACACTCTTCGCGAGCGTTGATTTTGTCTCCGAAAACTTCATGTTTACTGTTATGACACGCTATTATTTTCTCCTCACGAGGAATCGATGTGCAGTATGGTATTATGACATCTGGCAGGAAATGCTGACTCTGTGAAGTGTCAATAATAGCACCGCAAAAATGAAGGCAGCTTCACCCTGTAGTAGTGCCAAGCCTGAAGGAAGTGTGGAGCAGGGCAGCCTTCTTTGTTTCTCTTCGGTCCTCTCTTTCTTTCCTCCTCTCTTTTCCAGTTTTTTTTCTACCTTTTCTCTCTCTTTATTTATATTTATTTCTATTTTTCTTCCTATTCTTTCTTTGTTTCTGTCTCTGTCTCTTTCTCGCTTGCTTCCTCTTTTTTTTCTATTTTTATGCGTGGTTTTGCCTGCGTTACGCCAAGCGACGCCAAGGGCCCCTAAAGTGCTCCGCACTAGATATCATCATCAAGGCGCTCGAAGAACAAGAGTAAGAAGACGCCTCCTTTGCGCGAGCGCGCGCTCAGTATGCTACAGATGGCTATGCTATGCGTGGTTTTGCCCGCGTTACGCCAAGCGACGACAGCATACGACAGTCCGGGCCCCTAAAGTGCTCCGCACTTAATAGCGCAACGAAACGGTACAACAGAAAGGAAGGGGAGCAATGGCGCACTGTGTTGCGCCGGTGTTCGTCTACCTTTTTGTTTTCCCGTTTCGTTGCGCTTCTTACGATGCTAGTAATGCCAAAACACCAATTCGGCCAACATTCAACTGTGTGAAGGGCTTCGTAAGGAGATTTGTACACACACATATACACCCATACACACCTCTCTATGTATATATGTATGTATGTATGTATGTATGTATGTATGTATGTATGTATGTATGTATGTATGTATGTGTGTGTGTGTGTGTGTGTGTGTGTGTGTGTGTGTGTGTGTGTGTGTGTGTGTGTGTGTGTGTGTGTGTGTGTGTGTGTGTGTGTGTGTGTGTGTGTGTGTGTGTGTGTGTGTGTGTGTGTGTGTGTCAGCATCACACCCTCGCTTGTGGTTACTCATCCAGAGGTGTTCTTTCCGACATCCGCGTACTCCCCCCTCACCCTCCGCCCCACTTACTTGCTCTGCGCCTTGCTACTTAACAGATTGGAGAGCTTATCGTCTTTCCTTACCTCAAACCAGTACAACTCAAAGACAGAGAGAGAGATTTATTTACAGAAAGGCAGAGAGGTCGGCCTGAGCAGTATAAGTCAAAGCTAATATGTCAGGAATTGGGGTTTCCACCGCACGACGATTAGGAGGTTCCTAAATCATGCTGCGGGTTCCTTCGCCGGCTGTCACATGGACACCTTTATTGCAGAATCTCGTCTTTCACCGAGTGGGGCGCTGTATCTGATAACCTCTCCATTCGACGAACTTACGTCTTCCCTGCTAACGTTTATACGCTCACTGCTGCCATCTCTCTCTTCTCTCCCCGCTCCACCCCACGTACGCGTAACGCTCTGTTGAACCTAAATCCACATCGCGTGTTCACAAAACAGCAACAACGAGAAATAAAGACACTTGCCATGTTGCGCAACAACGACGTGTCCTCTGCACCGCCCTCTGGGCGAGAGACATCATCATTATCCTGCCTCTGCACATAGTATCACCACCGCACGTGCAGAAGGGATGCAGAGGTCGCTCGCCCTGTTTTTCTTACGTCGTTACGCGCGTACCGTACTCGAACCACGGCTGCGTGTCGTGCCGCGCCCTTAAAGCTCGTGGCCGGCCCTTTTGTGTCCTCTCCGCGTAACGCGTTGGCGTGACACACGCGACGCGGCCCGCCCGTGCGCCTTTGGATAGCTGTCTGTATACGACGACACCGTCGCACAGGAAACCGGCGTTGGGTGTATCATCTGGCGAACCCGTTGCACGGTGTACATCAAGGTGGCCATTATTTTCTTTTGAAACCTTCTTACCTTACATCAAGCAGCCGAAGAAGGAGAAGAAGAAGACATTTTTTTTTTAATTGACAGGCAAGGAAAACGGGGAAGGGTTCTCTAGTCCGGGGCTCCTACGAAGACTTCAGCGATAGCCCGCGCCCGTCGGATGAGTGCCCGGCAGACCTCGGGTGTGCCTTCGCGAAGGACGCCTTCCAACTGCTCTGAGGTGTGGGAGGAATGCAGAATTTGGGGGAGGGTTTGGCACATGACATTCGTTCCAGGTCGGGGAGAAGACCACTGTCCAAACAAATGTTCTGTTCGTGCAGCGCACCATCATGCGGCGTCGGACGTAGTTTATATGCTTCATGATTTCGAGCTGCGCAACGATTTTTAGAGGCGAGTGCTCATAGGGGCATGTGCAAGTAGGCAACCGTCCACTGCAAGTCTCGCCTAGCGTCTTACAGTGACACGTACCGTATACCCACCGCCTTTCGTAATCGGGGCAACCTGGGCTGTTCGTGGCAAGCTCCCACAATTAATCGACGTTCGCATATGTGTCCGTTTGTTCTCGAGGGAATGAAAAAATAATTACTTGAGTTTAACAAGCATCTGGCAAAACTGATCACCAGACAAAAGAAACAGAAGAAAGGCTACGGACATTCAGATGGATAACGTCCGTACTCGGAATTAGAGCACTGCACGGGCCCGGGCCGGCCCGAGGGCCGGGCCGGGCTGTCTGAAGCGTCTTCCAGTGGGACCGGGCTGGACTCGGGCTTGAAAGTGCGGGCCCGGGCCGGGCCCGGGCTTGAAGCCGCGGGCCTAGGCTGGGCCTGGGCTTGAGGCTGCGGGCCTGGGCCGGTCCCGGGCTTGAGGCTGCGGGCCGGGCCGGACTCGGACCCGCTAATTAAAAGGCGTAAGTCGGGTATATATATATATATAGATATATATTCGAGGAAAGGTGTCGCCGGATCCGGGAGAAGCAAGGTGTTGACGCACAAGTGAAAAGAAGCTTTATTTGACGTTTCGACTGTGGGCCCGGAGTGGCACCGGATCAATTTCGACCACCTCGAGTTCTCTAACGTGCACCTAAAGATAAGTATATACACGGGTGTTCTTGCATTTCGCCCCCATCAAATTGCGGCCGCCGTGGCCGCGGGAATCGCACCCGCGTCCTAGGATTTAACAGCGAAACAGCCTAACCGCTGAGCTACCACCGCGGGCAAAGCAACATTTCGATGCATGTACACACCGGATTTTCCGTCCGATCACCCGCTACAAAGCGCACGGCATCATTAATCATCATCATCAACAACTAATATCCTCTAGCGGGCCCGCGTCGGGCCTGGTCCGGGCCGTAAAATCCGGCCCGTGCAGTGCTCTACTCGGAATCACAATCGAAATTGATTTATTCCACCTTGAAGTCTGATTTGCCTCATTGCGTTGAACATGCACTTTCTTTTACCCTTGGAAGATTTTATGTGTATTGTAGTCTCGGGCCTTCTGCTGTTTGTTTACCTCATGACTTGTTTACTTCATTCTTATTTAAAAATTGTAGCGCTACTTTAGACGAGCGCCCGTCCTGTCATGTAGTACCTTTCTTATTGTCCTCGTCTAAAGTAGCGCTACAATTTTTAAATAAGAATGTATCACCAACTAGCCCCGCAACGTGTTTTGTTAATTGTTTACTTCATGATGCCCCGAATTCCTAATTGCAAATGAACAACGACATATAACTCCCAACTGCCCAGTGTTTCTATTTCAAATAAACGACAATAACTTGAACTGAAGAAGTGAAGTGACATTGTTAACTGCCATTGCTGTGGTTGTTCGCTTATAGCGCTTATACGTTCATCTCGTACCTAGCAATTGCTACGCCGCCAAATTGCGGGACATAGTTCACACTATTACAAATACCTGCAGCCTATGAATGCAACGCATGACCGTCAGAATTGCTTAAGTGTGGAGGATTCGCTTTTTTGTGGTCTTAGCGTTTATCGTCCCCGTGCATCCTCGTGACGTCAGAGAATCGATTTGTAAGACATCCTCGTCTGGTTGGCAACAAGCACTTGCGATGCGCAGCGATGCGAGACAATTAATGTATGCACTGGCGTAAAGAAAGAAGGTGTGCAGGCTACAATCGACGTTGGTTGTTTGTAAATACACATGTAAAACACACATAAGTGTGACGTCCTCCCTCTCTGTTTATTCATTTCCACCACCCATTTCCTCTTTAAACATCTCATCTCCTACTACATGCAGAGTAGAGTATACGCCGGCAACTACATACAAACGATGAGAGAAATATCTGCATTAAGTCTCCCTCTCTGTCCAAGCAAGCCTTAAATAAGTTCGCTTTCATGAAGTTCGCTTTCGTGAAGAACGCAGGGCGCTAGGCCTTTGAGAACTTTTGCTAATCACAATATAGACAACGGCACTGAAAAGAGTTCTCCTCCATGTTTGCAGATAGAGGGTCCAGAAAGTGCGTACGTCCTCATTGCGTTGTGCAGGCATACGCAATATTCTTAATCTGATCGCTCCACATAATTTTTCTGCTCCTCAGGAACAACAGTTTTTATGGCGCATCCCCCACTCTTTCTGTTGTTCTTGTTTTTTTTAATTGTTTCATTTCCTTCCTGCGATAGGGTTTCGCTCACAAGGCCACGCAAAGGAGGTCACTGGTCTCACCTACGGGCTTCTTGCACATAAGGGGGCCACGGGGCCCCACGGTAGGTCGTGCACGCTTTGCGCAATGCTGACATTGCAATGAGAGAGACCTTGCTTGTATACATTACTACGTGCCGCACAGCTAACAGCTATCCAGAAAATGATAGTTAACGCAAACGCACCTAGTTGTGCCCGCGTAATATATGATCCATGGGTTCCCTCTCTTCTGCATGCAAGTTTGCCCAAAGTGCGCTAAAGAATGCAGATACTCTGAGTATAGACACAGGCTAGGTGTCAAAAGCCCCGTTCAAATCCTACTTCGCCGTTAGGCATTGCTGCATATGTTGCAACAAAAATCAGAACCTATAAAAAGGTCTGGGAAGAGCCTGTTCGACAGATGGCACTCGGGCGAAGAAATTGATGGCAGCATTTTGCAAGGCTACGTCCACTTGCGGCAAGTCATGTTCTGCAGCTCTCCTCTTCGAACTTTCATGTTTTCTACGTCTCAAAGCTTACTTGACGCGTTTCCTAGCACAGGTTTACAGCCTAGAACGAGAGGAAGTTTTGAGCTAGTTGGTAAAGATTGATTTTGTAAGAAAGTAAAAACGTGCACACGACATAAGAGAACTGGACGGCGCCAGTACCACCGCTCGGCGTTTGCGCTGTCCGATTCTCTTCTCTCGTGCCTGTATTTGCACGTGTTACGTCTTTACATAACGTATATAGCTGGTTGTAATACACGAAGTACGCCAAGTGTATCGTCCAAACATTCTTCTTTTGACAAAGCTAACGCAGCTACTAAGTAGTTACGCGAGCTCGTTTCCCGGATGAGTTGTTACGTGGTCGAGGAGGAAATCGGCTGCCCATCACAACAACCGTCGTCGTCGGCTCTTGCCTCTTTCCTCGAATTCGTCTCAACCCAAGTCACCACGGCCCGCCCCGTCGGTCGGTCCGCTTGCTGGCCGGGCGGCGGCGGCTTGCGTAATGCGCCCCTCGCTCGAAACGTCGACCAGCTGCGAGAAGCGTCGAAGGCGACCGGAAAGTGGAGAAAGAGGTTGCCGGGTCTCCGCCGGTCGGACGGTATGCGCAAGCACCCTTGCCCCTTCACTACCCGCGCTGCCGTGATCCAGTCGCGTTGGGAGCCTCTCACTGGCTTTGTTCCAGGAGGAGTGACGTGCGCCGGAGGTCCGAACGCCTTCGATCAACGTGGTGACTCCGTCATTCCTCACCTGTCTCGTTACTTTGCTTTCTGTGGTGCCCCTGGAATCTTCGACGTTCATCGGTGACCTAGCATCAAAAATCGCCGACGCCTGCGTGAAAAGCGTGCCTGCGCGACAGGGGACTTCGATCGTCTTCGCAGCAGCCATCATCCCTGCAATCTCGCCCAGCAATTTAATTGTGCGCACACATCGCCTTGGGCTCATCTACGAAGTGAACGAAACCTCTAAAGCTACCTTTGAATCAGTACATTGACGGGATATTCTAGTAGCTCAACGACTGTTTCAGGACAAATCGGTGTCAGACCAAGAAACGTAGAGCTTAAAAACGCTGTTTGCCGGAAACCTTGGATTCTAGCAAGCTGAGGGACAAGATCGATAACGGAAAGCATTCGGAGATCTTGAAAGGGTGAGCTCAAGTTTTTAAGTTGCAGAACAAGACACTCGCATCAAACCGGTTGCTGCGTCAAGAATCGCGAGTGCGCTTATTTGAAACATCTGTTACGGAAGCAATGAACGTGGTACCGCTACCAACCACGGAATTCGGCAGTCGTGCTCTTTTCTCGGCCTTTTGTGTGTGAAAGACTGCGAACAAGAGACATCGTTCGGACACCCCGCCAGAACAGCGCGATCGAACACGTCTGAACCTTATTCGAGGTGAAAGTGAGGCTCGTGGATCTTCCACTGATTGTCCGAAGATCCGCTGAAGCTTCGTACCTGGAGTTTTGACTTTTCGTCGGGAAGGTTTCCACCTATGGAGACGAATTCGTGAGTAGCACCGGTTTATTCTACAGTTGGCTAGATGCTGATATGTTTGGAAACAGAACCCTTGCCCGCGGGTATGCATATAATATACACATAGTATAATTTCGTTAGACACTTGACAATTCTTTTTGCTATATTTATCAATTTAGGTGCAAAGTGCGCAGCAGTCTTCCTGTGTTTTGTAGCGTAAGATCTTTTTGTTGTTGTTGTTGTTTATTTATTTTATTTTATTTTATTTTTATTTATTTATACTGTAAGCCGAAGGCTCATACAGGAGTGGGCATACAAAATAGTACTGCCAAAGCATCCATTTCAAAGAAGACAGATGAGATCAAGAACGATACAGGAACAACTAAATACAATAGACAAGCTCTGTCAAAAAAAATAAAAATAAAATAACAAATAAAGGAAGTCAGCATCCACATTGGGCACCTAATTAAAAGCCACGCTATACAAAAATGACAAATAAGCGACGCAGTGAGCCACATTCGCGCACGCGTATACACTCAATAACATGTCATCGTAAACACTCAACAGCATGGGCAAAAAATGAGCATAAATTAAAAAAAAAGAAAAAGAAAAGCTGCAGCTACAGTACAAGGACAGAAAACGCGTAGATATTGAGTATGCGGAAGGTTTGATAGCATGCTACACATCGTAGTCATGGTTGCGATAACGACTCAAGGTGCAACTCTAGTGCCGATACAAAAGCAGCCATAGATTGCAAACAAACAATATCAGTTGGAAGTGAATTCCATAGTTCTATTGTTGAGGGAAAAAAAGAGCATTTCAATGTGTTACAGCGGGAAATAATTGGCCTAATACATTTGACATGGTTGGTTCTACTAGAACGACGTTCGGGCGGCCCCAAGTAGTCGGACTTGGTTAACTTTGTCAGGTCGTGATGAATTAGATAAAGAAATTTCAAACAAGCTATCTTCCTCCGACAAGCGAGCGTAGGTATACCAGATTCGATGCGAAGCGCGGTTACGCTGTCATGTCTGGAATATTTTGTGTATGTGAACCTGATGGCCCGGTTCTGAATATTTTCTAACGCGATGCACAAATATTTTTGATTAGAATTCCATACTATGCTGCCGTATTCCAATATAGGCCTGACCAGAGTTTTATAAGCGGTTAATTTCACCGAGGGCTGTTGTTGTTGTTGTTGTTGTTGTTGTTGTTGTTGTTGTTGTTGTTGTTGTTGTTGTTGTTGTTGTTGTTGTTGTTGTTGTCTGCTTATCTCGACAGGGCCTTCATTTAGTCAAATCTTTTTTTTCCTTCCTGCGTCCTTGTCCCATTATAGCGATCGCGTCGTTCTGGCGCCCTTAACACATGCTCAAGAGGCGACCTACGTTAAAAATATTGACGAAGGAAAAAGTGTGAGCGTTAATTCTCTCATGGCTCTTTTATATAGCATAGGATTTTTTTTTTCGTTTTCCGCGTGCGAATGTTGTTGTGCAGAGGTGGATGAGTGTCTAACAGGAAGATTAACTTGGAATTAACGTATAGAGCTGATGACTTGTTCCTTGACCAGTAGTGATTACGTTGTTTTTGTTACAACATTGGGCGAAAGAGCTACGATATACCAGCGTTGAGGTCCCGTTTCCACTGAGCAACGGAGATACATATCGCCACCTATAACCGCAAAATTCGTGCAATTATAATAATTTGCAAATAGTGAAGAAGCAATGAGCGCATTTTGCTTCATCAGACTGCTGCACCTTATCGGCTGTGCAGACAGCCCGAATTGCGAGGTATGTGGCACTACAGGGACTACTGAACGCCTCCTGTGCGACTGCCCGCGGTATAGCATACAAAGGAAATCGATGGCCACCTTTTTGTTGAGTTCTGTCAAGCAACAAGTATCGCAAAAAGTTCTTTTGGGACCTACACGTCGTCATCAGCGCAATATTTTCAAAGCTCTGAAAAAGTTTTTGCGCGAGAGAGAACTCGACAAAAGACTGTAAATAGCTTTCGGACATTCAAGGTTTCGTTTCATCACCACTTTCACTCTCATCATAAACACCTTCTCTCTCCTATCTTTCCACCCTTTCCTCTTTCCTACCGCTGAGTAGCAGGCCAGAAAATTGATTCAGGCCGACCTCTGAGCTCTTCTCTCATGTCAAACCTCTCTCTCTCTCTCTCTCTCTCTCTCTCTCTCTCTCTCTCTCTCTCTCTATGCATATGCGATTTAGTTGTCGACACCTGCATTAATTCTCTCCTTTGAGTATCCGTGCAAAAATCAACATATTCGAATGATTCACTTGCTCTGAATTAATGCCGGCTGTAAGCCAAAGAGTGAGTGAAATAATGGGCTTCAACAGTGATGCTCAAGCGGGAAAGTCGTCGGCACTGACGGCCAGGAGAAGGTAGCCTGTAGCAGGCTCATTTGCTGCGGCTATACAGGCCCTATTCACCACAAATTTATTGCCGAGGGTCTTCCCATCCGGTCGCAGAAAGTACTTCCACGAGGTCGCGGATACATGCATATTCAGCGCCGACCGCACGCCTTTCGATGAAAACGACGTCGATGCCAATGACAATGACGACATAGCGAAGGCAATGTGACGACATCGGCGGCGGCGTAGAGAAACGTCGTTAACCGACATCACATGCAAAATATATAGGACGAATGTCCGTAATACGTAATAAAGATAAAATAAAGTGAAAGAGATGCGAAACACACATGCTTCACTCGTAATCAGCGATGCTTCCACGTTTTCTCCAGATGCTCTTTCCAGGTCACTCAGAGTTTGCTGATACACGGGCGAGCCCGTACAAGGGTCTAAGAAAGGTTTAATTCTTGCACATAACAACTTTGCGAGTGCTTAAGCAAACGCGTAGTCGGCACTTATGTGAAGGCCATAGGCGTGCGCAGGGTTCCCCGTCAGGGGGGGGGGGGGGGCGAAGGCGGGCGAAAGTGCATCGCAGCGCGCCCCCCCTCCCTATTAAGTCAATGTATGGGGCAGACTTTGCGCCACTCCCTCTTTGGTAACTAGGGGGTGGGGGGGCGGCCGCCCCGCTGCGCACGAAGACTCTAGTATAAGGGTACCTTGCCACACTCCTATAGAGAGTAAGATCTGCCCTCATATATGGATGATCTAACTCAGCGCTGCGGCTTCTTCATCGTGCACTGAACGCAATAAAATGGGCTATGTAGACCACTTCTTCAGGTCCTGCAACTGCTTTTATACTGCAGGGCAGGGGCGGATTATCCAGGGTTCAAAGGGTTCAAATGAACCGGGCCCTCCGGTTGTAGGGGGCCCCCCCAAGGGCCAGAAAAAATGGCCGACTTCGTTGTATTGTTCGAAAAATTTTAACCCTCCTGCTGCATTCCCCTGGTATAAACAGATTATCTATTTCAATAATCAATATACATGCTTCTAAGAGGTTGTTTGTTGCATAACGTGCATAATCTTGAAGTCAGTTCACAGCTCTGCAGTCTGTGGTAAAAACCTTTTACTCTCCCAAGACCATGCATCGTGTAGAGGGAAGGAGCTGATCCAGCGGATGGACACATAGAGCAGCCTGACGAGGATTTTAGCAGCTACGGTCCAGCACGCAATTAAGGCGCATAGAGAGTGGTTCCTGCTTGAAATATCGTTTAATGCGCTGAATGAAAATAACCGGTAAGAAGCTGATGCATATGTATGCTATAGTATGCTTTCACTATAGTGTAAACAACGCACCATGAAATATTTGTATGTTAAGGAACTTCCTGATTATGCAAGGACTCCGAAGGAGTAATAGTTTGATTCTTCGCTTCTGGCATTGCCGTTCTGTCTTAATTCCTGCTTGGTGGTTATATAGGGAAACTTAGGAGACCATCACTTGGTAAAGGTTGTGCACAGGAAATATCTACAACATATATCCACTATCTGGCCGCCAGCAGACCCTCACCGCAATTGCATGAGCGTTGTGGTGGTGGTCTTCAACCGACCATCACTTTTGAACTTCTTCTACGCGATGCCCTGCATAGCACATGCAACCACAGGCGTCTCAGGTGAACATGATGCTTCTCCGAGCCGACCGGATGCGCGCAGCTTGTTCGAGATCACATAACACCGCTGCCGTGCTCAACGATCCCCGAGGCAACACGGCTCTTATGACGCATTCTTCGGTTAAAGAAATTTCGTGTGTTCCACGACCAATGAAACCTCCATGCTCTGCAGCCTTCCCTGTTCTTTGTACTCGTCATTGTCCCGTCACAGCAGAACAATCGTATATGCTGACCTTAAAGGTAAGAGCTTCAAAATTTACATTCGTGCGAGTATTGCAAACAACTGCAAGCGCATTTCTTATATTTGGGCACTTGGGCACATTAAGATGGCTTACAGGTACAGTGTGCACGTTTCGTGCGAAAGTTGCAGAGCTTCTGTTTTCGTTACTTTGCAAAGATTGAGGCACTACCAACACCTTTGCGAGACCATTGGGAACATTAAAATAATATTCAGTGGATTAGCATTTGAATACTTTTATTGCAAATGTATTATTACGCAATGACTAAGTGGGTGCGTTTGCTCTTGTGTTCCTTCCGTCATTATCAACTAATTTTATGAATGAGCAAGTACGAGCGTTTTTTACTAACTTATTCAGAGCGGCCGATTTCGCCAAGCTTCGACATTTTGTGCTTTATTTTTGCCACCTTTGGAGACTGTCGGTCACCATTCATTGGAGTGAGCGAGCATCGCTGTAATATTCACCTGAACCAGAACGCTTGAGAATGCAACCCGCTGCGAAAATATGTGAACCATAATGATATAGAGATCTTATTGTAAAGTCAATTCCGGCTTTATCGTCTTATTCTGTGGACTTCCTTCGTATTGAAGACAGATCCAGATCATGTCGAGAGAGTAATCGGTAGACAGGAAGCAGCAGAAACCCAAACTGCGCGATAAACTCTCGTCAGTGAGTTTATCGCCGATATCAGATTTCTTCGGTAGCGTTTCATTGTCTTGTTAAACTGCCGCAATGTTTTCCGCGAAGAGAAGAACATTACGCGTGCGTGTGTGTGCACGCGTGGTGGGGGCGGTGCCCGCGAGGTGACCAGCGAAGATCGTGGCCTGATTGGCAGGAAAGTTTGTCCCCCATTTCCCTAGTTCTAACATCTGGGGACTGCGGGGTGTGTAAAAGGTGCCATCGAAGGCATGAGAGGGGAGATCGGGAACCAACGTTGAATCTGGACAGTTGTAAATAAATCTCTGGTACTCTTCATCGGCTTCATGATACGGTTCCTCCAACAGCAACGCCTATCGAGGATGAGGTTTGCGACCGCCTGCCTGGACGCGAGAGAGCCAGCGCAGTCGGGAGGGCCTCTAAAACCACAACAACACTCTGGCATGCAGGCTCATTTGAAGAAAATCAATCCGCAAGCAAATTTCATCCCTTGTGCTGCCCACTCTCTTAATCTGGTCGGGGCGCATGCAGTAGATTCTTGTGGGCAAGCCGTTAGTTTTTTCGGGCTTGTACAACGTATATACGTTTTCTTTGCCGCGTCCACTCATCGCTGGGCTGTACTCCAGGCTCATTTGAAACAAAACGCCACAGCGGTAATCCCAAAGCAAATCTCAGACACGCGGTGGTCAGGGCGAGCGGATGCAACGAGGGCTCTCGTGGCAGGTTCTAAGGAAATTAAAGCCGCCTTGAATGAACTCCGAAGGTCCTCAAGAACGAGCAGAAACGAAGCACGGGGCAAAATCTTTGCTGAAGGCGATGTCAACATTGGAAACCGCGCCGACAGCCGAGTTTTGGAATAGAGTTTTGCAGCACTTCAACGCCACCAGCAAGGCACTTCAGAGCCCCTCACTTTCATTGAATGCTGCCGTCAGCGTGATGAAATCATTGTGTGATTATGCATCCGGCTTAAGAGAGAGGTTTGACGAAATTGAAAAGCTTGCGAAGGAAGCGTCCGACAACGCTTCGTACAAAACAAGCTCGCAGAGATAGCGAAAGCAATCTATACACGGTACGACAGCACTGCAGGCACAAGCACGCCAGAGCCACAAGATCCTTCCGCGAAATTCCGCTGTGAAACCTTCTTTGTCATTATTGACAATCTCGTACATGCTCTCACATCCCGCTTAAATGCTTACACTGAGGTCTGCTCGCAGTTTGGTGTTATTACAGATTGGAACTGTTTTCCACCAGCACTGAGACGCCTGCAGGTACTCTTCTGATTACTCTTCTGTTTGTACTCTTCTGATCTGGCTGACACATTTCCCGATGAGCTCGAACAGTTCATTTCATATGCGAGCAACGAAGGTTGTTTCCCTGGTGGCTCTTAGAATTTTTTTGTGCTTAATGGTCACAAATTGCACTGGTGAACGATCATTCAGCAAACTGAAATTGATCAAAAACAGGCTTCGATCAACGATGACCGACAGCCGTCTCAGTGATTTGTCACTGCTGAGCGTAGAGACAGAGGTTCTTAGGAGGGTAAATGTTGAAGGGCTCACCAACAAACTGTCTCAGCAAAAGGCACGAAACCGCTTGTAGAAACGTACATACCTTCTTTCTCTACTTAAAGGAAAAATGAAAACAGAGAACATGTTAATAGGTATACACGCCCCATTTCAAGGTTGCACTTCTGCGAAAGAGTTCACCGATTTTCTACACTGTGTTTAAGAAGAAATATTTCGTAAAAATATCAAGATATTCCCCAGTTTAACCGCAGAAAAGATGTGTGCAATGAATGTGTTTCGTCCTCCTATAGCCCTATGAAAGTGAATATTGCCTGCAAAAATGTAACCTTATTGCATACTTAAAAGCGAACGATTTGTGCATAAATGAAAATATGTGTGGTCGTTTTTCGAGTCTTATTAAAAACGTTTTTGTGAACGTTCTACATGGATCTCATTTTTTATAGGCGCCACCTTTTCCGAAAGATTTGGCCCACCCCCTTCCCATATTGAAAATATTTTAATTTTAAACCATCTGTATTACTTGTGATCAGTAGGCATATACAATATGCATAATAGCACTATATTGAAATGCTGCCTTAGAAGAGCTTAAATGTGTGTTGTATGAAATCAAAAGTAGCTAGACGACTGGTAGCGTATTTACTGTAAGTGCGTGCGAACAGTTTCTGAAAAAGGCCCACCTGTCAACTTCGACAGTGTTCGCACGCAGGCAACCAAAGCGTGCGCTACCGAATCAGTGAAGCTGAAGCAGATAGAGGAAGCTATTTTTCACAAAGGCGCTCTCTGATTTGCGAGGAAAGATCACCTCTCTTGAAATAAGG
The DNA here is from genome assembly GCF_013339695.2 of Rhipicephalus sanguineus. Classification (NCBI taxonomy): domain Eukaryota; kingdom Metazoa; phylum Arthropoda; class Arachnida; order Ixodida; family Ixodidae; genus Rhipicephalus; species Rhipicephalus sanguineus. Next base: position 76,451,809 of record NC_051177.1, on the reverse strand, counting down.
GTAGACAACGTTACAGGTTAAGACGAATGGAAGAAACACACACGGTGCTTGGACTGCACTTCTAAGTGTCGTATGCATTCCTTCTTTTCGTCTAAACTTCTCGCACAGTTTAGTCTTCTTTCAGTATGATCCAACGAACCAGACAAATCTTAATGCTGTCCATGTGTCTTCGTCTCCTGGTATAGTTAATTATTACGATGACAATCTCTCCACGTGCTCCGCAAGAAAACGCCCAGGTGATATTAAACACTCCGGAGAGGCTTAGAATAAATAGGGCTTGTGTTCTTTGCAGCTAAATCTAAAAAGCGTCAAGTCTCAAGCATGAGATGACAAAGCGGGAAAGAAAGGGGGCGGGGCGAGGGGCCCCCCTTATTTTTTTTGAACCGGGCCCTCCGCACTGTTAATCCGGCCCTGCTGCAGGGAGGATGCATACGAACAGCAGGACGCTTAGTGTTACTCTGATGGCAACAGCGCGGAGACGGAACAGAAGGAAAGAAGCGTTTGTGTTGTATTCTTTCTTTCTGTCCCGGGGTGCTCGGGGACACCGTTTCAGGAAATTAAAAGTTTATTTCATTCATTCATTCCTTATGTCCCGTGTCCGCGCTGTTCACATCGAAGTAACATGTAGCAAGTGGCCCTTCAAGATACTATTCTGCACTTAGTGTTCCCAAAGAGCCCACAAATAGTGCACAAGTACACATGAGAGCCCCTTATTTTTCTGACATTTCTGTGAGAGACTATAGAAGTGAGTGAGTAATGTTGAAATACTGGTCGCTGAAAGAGACGGTAGTGATGTTTGGGGTGGTATTTCCATAGATGGGGTCAGCTTGGCACAGCTGACCAAGAATTTCTCCACCTGAGCGTCTCTATAAACGTCAATGACGTCACTATGGATAACTTAGTCCAGAGTCTCGCAGAAATGTTGGAAGAATGCGAAGCGCTTGCTGACAGACTGCCCGCACTCCTTCTCGGAAACATTATCTGTTCAAAGTGCGCGCAAGGAAACCATCTTTTTCTCATGCTGTCAAGAAGCCTTATCCAGTCAGTACAGAATTGCTTGCAGGACAAGAAGAAGGGTTCTATATCGCCCACTTTATTGCCCTTGGTTAACGATGGAGAAGCAGTATCCTGAACCTTGAACACCCATGCACACAGGCGGAGCATTAGTTCGTTCATGTCTTCCATGCTGTAAGCCCACCTTTTGTTACATCGCCACCACCATCTCAGGCATTCCTCGAAGCAAGAGGCTGGCCCACAGACAAATACCTTTAGACGGAGCATTTCCTTAAGGCGTTGTTGTGATTCGTTGCCGGCCCCTTTCCTGCTGTTTAGAGTCACGCGTGACGTGATGCACACGGCTCATCGGCAAGGTAACAGCTTTTTTCCCTTCCTTCAACCGAAGACCGTTTACTTTGTTTTTCCTTCCTTTACCGCCCATCTGATCCCTCAAAGAAGAGCCATTGCCTTTTTGCGCAACGCCCATGTTTTACAGACTAGAGTGAGGGAAACGAACAATTCCGCGAGTAATTCCCCGCTGCTCACTGAGCCGAACAGTGATTGCAGCCTCATCAAATAGAAAAATGGCCGTCCATCCATTCGTAGCACGAAACTACAACGAAAGCCCAAACTCTTTCCTCTGGAAGGAAGCTTCGCAACTGAAGGAAAATTTGTCCTGGTAAGTAATGATGAACCTTCACATTACTGACCTGCCTAGCTTGATGGCAGCCGGCTATGAAACTGCCTTTCGGGTTTTTATGAGTTTTTAAGACATTACGGTTGTCTTAAAATTCGCCAGTGGCAGTTCTTGAGCACCTATCGAGAGCGATTGCTCCAAGCGGTGGACTTCACTTGAAAGTAATGCTCCCACCCTAACGCTGCGCCGTGCTCCCTTATGATTTACTAACGGAAACTGCTGGGACAGTTGGTTCGTGTTTTTCTTTTAATATAAACAACTAGTGGAATGAACGCAGCACATATAGAATAGAAACCTCACGGACGACCATTAAACTCCCTTATTGGTTGCAGCAATAAGCGGTTTTTCTAACCCTTTCCAACTGACTCAGTTTAAGAGCTTCGCCACTTATTTCATGGAAATCGTGGACGTGGCGGTGCTCTTTTCGCACGTTCGTTCAAACCCCATAGCACATGACTCTCCTCTTCTTTTACCCCCTACTCTCTTCCCAGTGACGCTGAGCCGCGCTTTCTTATTGGCTGCAGAAAATATCGCCACTTCTGTTTTTCTGGCAATAACCAACTCATTTTAGCCTGTGAGGAGTGGTGGTATACACATACAATTTGCTCAAGTAGCGTAGCTGGCTACTATACCAAATAGATGAAACTAGATCGTTACTATACCAATACTATACCTATATAAATAGATGGCTATTATACCAATAAATGAAACTACTATACCGAACGAAAGAAGAAGAAGAAATAAACTTTATTGTGCAGAATGTGCCAGCAGTTTCGTTTTGGTGGCCTCAGGTGGCGGCTCGGAGTCCCTGGACTCGAGCGGCATCCTCGGCCTGCCGGACGACCCGGAGCTGGTCGTTCAGCGTCGAGCTTGAAACTCTTTGAGGGCCTAGTTAGGGAATAATGACAACATACTGGAGCGCAAGAAGAGCACAACACAAAAAAGTTGTAACCATGTGTAACTTCCTTTTTGTGTTGTGTCTTTTCTTGCGCTCAATAATATCGTCATTACACTACTACCGTCCACAGCTTGCGACATTCTCCGTGCTCATCGCCCAGACGGCCTTTCACCGTTTCACAAGTCATTTATTTATGGATAAGAGCTCATGGTCACGGTGCTAAACTCGAGTGAATCACGCGTGGCGCTTGGTTATACACAGTGACATGTAATATATCTCAGTGTATCAACTAGCTTCCAGTGCTCGGTGTACCTGCGTATCCCCGGAGTCGAACAATGTCGTATTCCAATCGCTAACGCACCGCATCAGCAACAAGGAAAAGTGCTTCAGGCAAGGCCGCTACGCCCGCGCGCACGGCGCGTCTACCTTTCTATCCTTCTATGAGGACACTGTGCACGAAGTTATCGTTACGGAGCCCCACATCGAGCGCGCGCGAGTGTTTCCATGCCTACTCAAGCGGACAGGCGAGAGATACGCTCCAGTTTGCCTTCGTGTCTCTACATAGATGCCTATCGAAGGTCGCAGCTGCGTATCCAAGTAGCGTGGTTTCATTTGTGGTGACCTAACTGCCGGCAGTGTACTTGGTTTCACCATTAATCATATGAGGCGACGGCCATATCGGCGAGTCTCGTACAATCTAGCTCTCACTCCCAAAATGTATACATCAACGAGGTTGCAAGTTGGGCAAGTTGGAAGAAGTCATTCGTGATGGTTCTAAGCGCGAACACGAGACACAGGACAGGCGAGAGAACGAAGGCGCAGCGCGGGTGAACAAAGGCGCTGCGTCTTTTTGCGCCTTTGTTACACTTGTTACACTTGTTACACTTGCATCGTTTGCGGAGAAACAAGGGATTGAGGCGCGGAGGACGACCACATATTGCGTAAACACACATTTACGATTATGTGCGTTTCACTACGGTTATGTTGTCGTATTTCACGTATCGAGTCAGACGTTGCTATCGGTAACGTAGTGGACGTGCCACTTTGTGTCACAGAGGCGTCCAAGTCGACAAACTCACTTCTTTTTTTGTGGTTGAGGCATTAAAGCGGGAAGGGTGACATTGCTTCTTCTTCGGTAGGGTTACCTTGATACGCTATGCATGCGCAAGTATGCTGCGAAATAAATAGTCGCTGGTGGCATTTGTTATCATTAATTCGCGCATTCGAAAACACGAATGCGCGAATTAATAGCTCAGAGCACGTTCGCGTCTCGTGTGTCGCAGTATTGGACGATCGTGATTATTGGTAGCTCCTTCTTCCAGTCGGCGGCAGTTTTCGTGTGTGGTGGAATGCGCAATTAAGCGCAGGTCAAAGAAAATCTGGGATGAATTAAGCCAGTAAAACTCAACACATTTAAATCCTTCATCATCATTGTCGTCGTCGTAAGACTATTTGATTTGCACACATGTGATTTTCTTCTTCTTTTGTCGTACCTGTGTTAATATGGATGAAAGAACTTTATTGTTTGTCCGGCAGATTAACGGCCCGGGCTCAGGTCTCCCATGTCGGGACGTGAAGGCCTTGCCTCTCCGCCGCTTCACGGGCCTGCTGGATTGCGCAGAGCGGCTTCCCACCTCGCCGAGAGAGCATCGGGATTAATACGTTTGGCTTTAGCCTCGCATTCCCAGAGCATATGCTTAAGCGTAGCTGTGTCTGTCTGGCAGACCTTACAGATGCTGGTGTTATAGATCTCGGGGTATATTCGGTGATATAACAGTGGATTAGGGTAAGTGTTCGTTTGCAGCTGTCTCCAGGTAACCGCTTGAGCTCTGCATGGATTGCCACGAGGCGGAGGGTAGCATCGCCGGGCCAAGTAGAAGGTCTTGGTCAGTTCGTTGTATCCCGTTAGTCGATCCCGGTCCGCGAACTCTTCGACAAGGCCAGCTCCTCCCGCACGGGTTGTTGCGTCGCGTGCGGCGGAGTGCACTGCCTCGTTAAGGTTGGGGAAGTGCGGGCAGACTTCGCCCATATGGGCGGGAAACCAGATCAAGGTAGCCTGAGAAACATGGCCGGCATACGCGAGTATACGAAGGGCTTCGATCGAAATCCTACCCTTAGCGAAATTCCGTACTGCTGTGCGCGAGTCACTGAGTAGTCTGAGTGTCAGCGTCAGTTATGGCCAGAGCAATGGCCATTTCTTCAGCTACCTCCGGGTGTCCGGTCTTGACACTAGCTGCGTGCGTTGTTGTTTTCTCTGTGTTGATCACGACGATCGCGAACCCTCGTCCGTCCGGATAGCACGCGGCGTCAGTGAAACGCGCGTTCTTATCGGTACAGTATGCTTTCAATAGAAGTGTAGCTCTGGCTTTTCTGCGACCTGGGTTGTAAATCGGGTTCATGTTTCTTGGCACCGGGGTGACTTGTATCTTCTCTCTTATCCCCTTAGGTATGTCCGCCTTGTCACCGTGCTGTCGGTGATATGTGATGCCCAACTCTTGTAATATATGCCTTCCCGTGCTGGTGATGGTGAGCCTTTCGAGGTGTGAAATTCTTTGCGCTTCCGCTATCTCGTCCAAAGTGTTATGGATCCCCAGTTGGAGTAACCTCTCAGTGCTGGTGGATTCCGGTAGGCCGAGGGCGACTTTGTATGCCCTGCGGATGATAGTGTTAATAACCTACAAAACATTCCTGGCGGAGGGATGTCTCAAGGGCGTTCATACGATATATCATTTTGCTACAGTTCTTGCTCAAGCGATGCACCGCACGCGTCGCCTCTGCTTGCGCGAATGTAACACTTGGTACTGAACTACACGTATGACTGAACTACACGTATATCTATTGGTGCAGGAGTGCCAATGCTGTGACGCGGAGGCACACGTGGTACGGTACATGGAGAGAGAAATGAACTCATCCTTGGCAAGCAAACTCTCCGCAAAGCCATTTGTCTTCGCTTTGTTCTTTTCTTGCTGTATCGGCCCAACACGTGACCTATGAGAGATAGCTTACTGACCGAGCTGTAACCGAAAATGTCTGGTCTGCGGTTGTCTTCAGTTGGTGACACGCTTGTTCGCGCTGTGCTGCCGCAGCTTTCCCTACACAGTGAGTGCATAAGTAGCTACCGCAAGCTCTGTTAGGGCGATTAAGTGTTGCGTCAATGCTTTTTGGTTTCAATCACCTTGCGCAACGCTCTTTCCTAATTTATTTTTTCCTTCCTCCATGGTACAAGGACAGGTTCAGTCGTGTGATCGCATTCCTGGTTGGCTGAAGCCCGGATGAGGCCTCATGGGGAAAGGGGACGCCCCTCCCCCCCTTCCCCCTGTGCGCATGCCTATGTGTATCATGCAGCGTTAACAATACACGAAGTTTTTCTAAATGATCACACAGAGATAACTTCGTCAGCTTTGAGTGAACTCGCGAAGCAAGGCAACCGGCACTGTATTCTTCAGTTTGCGCTGCTGTACCTGAATACACTGGTCTGCTGTAAGTGTCCTCGTCAGCTCACTACCGATCAGCTACGGCGGGTCTAGAGTGTATTATTCCGATTGCATAAGTTGGCACTAATATCCATCTCGAATTCAGGGGCACAAACGAGGCTGCCGCGCTTTTCAGGGGCATCTTTCCGAAACGCACCCTCACTTGTACGCCAATTTTCGGTCTCGTCGAAGCATGAAAGAGAGAAGCGTTATCAAAAGGATAAACGTTATCAAAAGCACCTCGGTGATTATAGGCGAGCGTTGCATGTGCTTTGCCTCAAACGTAGCCAGGCCTCGTTTATCCGTCGCGGCTTTTACAAACTTTTGATATCGTCTATAGCGTTGCGAGGGCGCAGAGATTATCGGTATGAGATACTGAGCTCTCGCAGCCGTTAGCATGGTGCAACATTACACTCGTTCTTCTTTTTACGCGGCATGCGCTGCTATCGATTCGTTCCGCACAACACTTTCAGTAGAATCTTTGTTGTTGTTGTTGTTTTCTTTTTTTTTATGTATACCTTCAGGCAATTTGCATGGCGCAACGTGTTTACTGCTCAAGCTACGTGAAGTGAGATGAGGTCTGCCGATTACAGATCTCAAGGACTGTTTTTCCGCACTGCGCTATGTGGAGCACTTTGAGGGTTTGTCTCGCACCTACACGTATAGTGTAAGGTGACCTCGTGACGGATTCAGCAACCGGACCGCATACTCAAGAGCCGCATGCATATGAACAGGCCACATTGTAGTGGGATCCGTATGCATTTTGGGTCACACAATCGCACTCTGCAGCAACCCCTACCACTGTTAATTTTTTTGTACACGTTCCAGATTTATGCATTACCTTAAACCGGTATTGACTATTACTGATATAGACACGCGATACGAGGTGTGTAAGCTTTGTCCGACGTACAGCTTTGGCTCGGTTACGGGGCTTAATATACCAAAGGGATATTAAGCCGGAGGGAAATTATCCGGACGGCTCCGGATAATTTCGACTAACTGGAATTCTTTGTTGTGCACTGACATCGCACAGTACACTGGCCTCTAGCATTTCGCATCCATCGTTATGCGACCGCCGTAACCGACATCGAACCCGCGTCTTTCGGGTCAGCAGCCGAGTACCGCAACCACTTGGCCACCACGGCATCACAACGCACAGTGTTTTCATTAAGGAATTACATCTCACTACATCCTAACGTCTTGATTTGATTTTGTCGAGGGCAGTTTTTGAGACCTGCGATAGAGTGCTTCCTGTAGCATCCCGACAAAAAGAAACAAATTGTACGAGAACCTCCCCTCTTGTGAATGGTCAGGTAAAGTGCGCCTATAGCTATTCCTGGTGGAGGAAGCAGTGCGACGTTTAAGCAGCCATGAGGAAAGCAACGCCCTGTACTATCAGTTCGCTCGTCACGTCATCATGTGTTGCTGGGACCTGACGAGCAGTTCTCTTAGCTTTATATATGAAGTCGATGACAGAAGAGCGCTGAAAAACGTCGTTTGTGCCAGTCCGCCAATAACCACAGCTGCACAAACAACTTGCTTGCCCAGGACTATATACTCAGGACGTAACCTTCAGACAGCAATACGCCCTTCTAAGCTTTTAAAGATAGCTTCGTGTGCTCCGCAGTGTAGCAGAACCTACAACCCGGACCTCGGTGACGTCAACGACTTTTGTGACGCCAACGCGGCCGCACACGAAACCTCTCACCTTGCATCGTTTTTTTTATCGTTTTATAGCTTTATACGGCAAAGATTGCTCAGCCAAACGGGTTGGAGTTTTCCTTTACTTCCTTTAACCCGGGCCTGGAATACTATTTGACAAGCTTACAAACAATTCCAGAAATGTTCGGACATTTTTGAAAAATGTTAACTTGATTGAGACAATGTCCGGTTCTTCGTCGTCAGGGAGACGTTCAGACTCAACAAATTCCTGCACAAAAGTGGCCTCTATTTGAGACTGCAAGTGGCCTTCCGAGTTCAGTAGAATTCTGTGTCCGCCACATCAGTCGTCATCATTAACAGTTTCCTTGATTTCTCTCGTTACGCCGTTGTCAAGCTCCATGGACTCTTGCCTTCACCATCTTTAGCAAGTTTACCTTATCTGTTCATATTTTGATGACTCCAGGTTGTTTGAGCTTTCAATAACGCTGCATTTTGTTGACACGTTCCTTGACATCTTCCTCCACTCCGTTTCCACGCTGTCTATGTGCAGACACTTGTGTACTATACTGTCCCGTTCTTTCTTGTCAACGTTTTGGGTCATTTCCTTCAAACTAATTTTGTTTGCAACAGTAGTCTTGTGACATGGACGCCATCACACATGCACACATTGCTGTAATTTTGGTAGCTCAATATTTTACGCACTTTACAGATAATTACCTTTAACACTCTCTATAGTAACCTCGCAACTTCCAAGTGTCACTGACCGCAGCGCTTCTTACACATCACACCATATCTTGGCACACTTGAGCCACATCTGGCCCTTGCGGCCACAGACACACTTCTTCCTTTTCTTTTTCTTTTTTTAATAAATGTACGCGAGATGCTGGCACTTCGTAGACGCTCAAGCTACTCCTTTGCTCCTTCGTGCAATCATAATTTTCTAGACAGACGCCATCATACAGCACTTGTAGTAAGCTTTTGCTACCGCAGTCACCCAATGTTTATGAATGTTCGTACATTAATCGCCCGTATAACTGTCTATCGCCAGTTAAATACGTGAAATTCATGCGGTCACATACACACGCCATCTGTCCCAGAGTTTGGCGACAAAATGTAATAGGCGAACTTTCTATTGCGTTAGTAAAACTTTTGTTGGGCCTAGTTGGTACATAGCATTTAAGAGGAGAACTTCAGCGCAAATGAAGATGGACCACAAAGACTAGAAAGACAAGGACTGGTGCTTACCAACAACTGCTTTATTCTTCTCACAGCACCGCATATATATGCCACAACCACAATCCTTGCATGCGCACGCGTAGCGTCGTATTGCACACGTAAAAACACAGATGTCTGACCAAAATGCGCACGCATAAATTCATATTCCGAGGAGTGCAAAGAAATGGAGGTGTCACTGATACAATCAGCTCCCCTTTTCCTGATGTGATATCTGTGATCCGCGATTTCGCGAGGCGTTGATTCTCGGCAGAAGTAATTATGAACATGCGCGGCTTGCTTTGGAAGCATATCACATCAGGAAAGGGGAGCTGATTGTATCAGTGACACCTCTATTTCTTTGTACTCCTCAGATTATGAATTTATGCGTGCGCATTTTGGTCAGACATCTGTGTTTTTACGTGTGCAATAAGACGCTACGCGTGCGCATGCAAGGATTGTGGCTGTGGCGTATCTTGGTTAAATATCTATGCTTTCTACGTATGCAATACGAAGCTACGTGTGCGCATGCAATGATTGTGGTTGTGGCATATATACCGGGTGTTCAAAGTTAAGCTTTATGGTTTTGTTAAAATTCAGCACTGGGAAAAACGTGAAAACCACCTTTGCAGAAAAATTATGCATCCAGGGGGACACAAAGTGAGACAATAGTTATCGGTGTCAGACGCCTATTTAAGATTGAATAATGAACTTTTTAATGAGTGCAGCAAGCGGGCGTGTTTGTATTGAAAAATTGGAGGCAGTCGCGTTTCTGCACAGTTCCACTTGGAAGAATTCTTCTAGCATGTCTGTGCCCCGAGATATCCCGCTGCAATGTTTAATTGCGGTTTGCATGATTACGCATGCAAGACGGAGAGGATCGGCGCTATGTTCCTCCCTGATGTGACGAGCAGTCATTGCTTGCTATCGCCAGCCGGTAGCAAAAGGGTAACCCTTACCATCCTTGCCAATGCCTTCGACCCGTTGTCAGATTAAATGCCGCATGTAACTGCCGCGACGCATCGGGGAGGAGCTTTGCGCCCGTGCTCACTGTCTTGCATGCGTAATCATGCAAGCCTCAATTAAACATTGCAGCGGGATATCTTTGGACACAGACATGCTGGAAGAATTCTTACAAGTGGAACTGTGCAGAAACGCGACTGCCTCCAACTTTTCAATACAAATATGCGCGCTTGCTGCACTCATTACAAAGTTAATTATTGAATCTTAGTTAGTTGGACGGCTGACAGCAATAATTATTATCTCACTTTGTGTCCCCCGTGGATACATAACTTACCTGTAAAGGGAGTTTTAACGTTTTTTCCAGTGCTGAATTTTAACAAAATCATAGAGCTTAACTTTGAACACCCGGTATGCGATGCTGAGAGAAGAATAAAGCAGTTGTTAGTAAGCGCCAGTGCTTGTCTTTCTAGTCTTTGTGGTCCGTCTTCATTTGCGCTAAAGTTCTCCTCTTAAATTCTATTACCTTCGCTGCTAATAATCAACATTTTCCCACCAAACACGAGCAACTACAGAGGATGAATAACCTGCCACTACAAATATACCTTTTCTAGCGTCCTTCCGCATTACATTCATCCACGCCAACTTTACAGTTGTCCAGCTCACAGCCGCATAGGTCAGAGAGGGCGCTGTGAGCGACGAAGATGCTAACGAAAGGTGACGGGCTATGCACCCGCAGCCAATCGTGGGTCGCGTCCGATATCTTTCTGCACAGCGCGTCGCAGGAACGTCGCGCTAATCGAATTCACGTGGTCGCATGACACGTTGCTTCCCACTGCTTGTGGCAGCCGTCGGATGCAAATGAGCGGGGAAAGTAAACAGCGCGCCCCACTTTGCTACAGGGACAGGTCTCCACGCTTATGCAAATTGAGGCTTCTTGTGAAATACTTTGGCGAGCTAATAATAGTCACTTGTAAGCAGGTACGGTTCATCCCTTCCATCAGCGCACTTTCTAGCCTGTGCACTAAAATGTTGGTGTTCCGTTTCTTCCGAGCTGTCACTCCGTCGTGTAACAGTTCAGACGGAACACCTAGTCTTCTTCTCTTCCACGACGCCTCGGCTGACTCAGTCCCAGTAAACGCAGGTGAATGCCTAAAGCGTTTTCGCGTGTATGTCCTAGTCTATAGTAAGAACGTCGCAGACCTAAATTTATGCGAGCACGAACAATTGGCCCAGAAGCGCGCAATCAGCATTCGTCAACGGACCATTTCACACGTACCGTTTTGTAGGCGCTTGCTGCAGACTTTTGTCCGGCAGGTGGCATTTCTAGGCTTTTATACACACGCGCTTCGTTCGCACTCGCTGAAATGGGACACGTATTGACGGCATGACGGAAGACTTCGACCTCTCTGGGCAGCTGACCGAGTCCGCTAAGGAACGCTGAAAGCTCGTCGGCCGAATGGCGAGAACGTGCCTTTTCGAAAATAGCAGAAGCTTTAAAGACGTTGCGGCAGCGAAGACAAACTTCAGCGCTCCTCAAAACGAATCGGCGCTTGGGAATCGGAGGCGTACGAAGTTTGATCAAGAGTTCTGCTTAAAGAAAGCGAGGCCGTTGAAGCCTCGCCGCTTGTCCACGATAACGGTGTCCTACATTTTAACTCGAAAGCCCACTGCTTTCTTTGGCCCATTGAAGTCGACTAGAATACACGTGTACTTGATTGAACGTTTGTCAGAGTTCAACATTTGCATTGGGTCCGTCAACGTACAGCCACTAGGGAAAAAAAAAAGAAACGAAGTTGATGCTCCAAGGCTGCGCACGCATGCCCGCAGCTGAAATCGGGGCATTTATATTCGCCTACTGCATAGCTGTTAAGAGTAGACGAGGCCAACTCTAGCCCTCAACATGTGAGCTTCCTAGCACCAAGAGGTACACAATATCGGATTGAAGAGCAGTTGTGTTTTGATCTCATTATCTTTTCTTTTTTTTAACGAAAGTATTTTAAGCCGGGCTCCACCAAAAACATACCTGTCCCTCACCACTATTTTTCCCACTTTCCCCTTTTTTTCTGTGCAAAGTATCAGGCCAGAGCGTACTAGCTCAGGCCGACCTCTCTGCCTCCTATAATAAATTATCTTCCTTCTCTTGTGTCCGGGTACGTAAGTCTTGCAATCACCATCACGCACATTTCCTGGAGTTCCCGCAAGTTGTACCGGTGAAAAACAGCATTCGCAGCTTTCAATGTCCCTAGCACGCCTTGTACTCCAAAATAGGGTTTGCTTAATTTTCTATGCACCACAAGATCTCGGAAAAAATACTTGATCCCATATCTTCTCCTTCACAGCAACGACAATCTTTAAAATTACGTTTCTGTTTCTCGAAGACATTAAATTAATTGATAAAATCAAAAGTGGCTTACACATCAACCGTTACGTTCAGTAGCTCACCTGTACATACGACGACCATATGTTTTCTTTTCCTTTTTTTCCTTTTTCTTTCCTGCGCTCCTGCTCCTAGGGCATTTCGGTCCTCAGTCCCCTTCCCCTGATAGAGAAGCACGTAGGCGCCATATATACGCTGGCAGGATTCTCTGTACATCAATAAAGGGCTTTCTCTCTCTCCCTCTTCTCAACGATGGTGACTTTCTCTGGAAATATAACTAATGCTACAGACCCGAAGACGGTACTTTAAGCACCAGTGCCATGGTATAGTATTGATATTAGTACGATATAGTGTGGTGTAAGTCTCGAACTGCTGGAGTACTGAGACCTGCTTGGCAAACCAGAGTGAGAGCTGTCCTTTCGTCCAAGTTATTCCTCGTGCTGTTTGTCAAGCTTTCAGCTGAGCCAAGCAACGAAGCGTTATCGGAACTCGTGCTGCAACTATGTATTCCAATGGAAGACAGACGCGATATGTCACCTGACAGAAGCACGCGAAGAGTATTCTGTCTGCGAGTCGTGATGGTTGGTTGAACGCACTTTTTTCCGCGCAGTCATAGACCACCACCATTAACGTCCATTTATGGCGATCGGATCTTCAGAGAGCACGGCGTAGAGATTCTTCATCTGTGTTTCGTGCTTAGCTTGACTACTTTACACGTTACGCTCGTTACGCGGTACACATATTGACGACCCCGCCACGGTGGCCTAGTGGTTATGGCGCTCGACTGCTGACCCGAAGGTCGCGGGATCAAATCCGGGCCGCGGCGGCTGCATTTTCGATGGAGGCGAAAATGTTTGAGGCTCGTGTACTTAGATTTAGGTGCACGTTAAAGAACCCCAGGTGGTCGAAATTTCCGGAACCCTCCACTACGGCGTCTCTCATAATCGTGGTTTTGGGACGTTAAACCCCAGATATTATTATTACACATATTGACGATTCTTACATTCTAGTTGTATCACGAAAGTTATTGCTTTGGGTCACATTTAGATGTTTTTAGATTGTTCATTTACATTAATAATAATTTCTGGGGTCTTACACACCAAAACCACGATATGATTATGAGGCTCGCCATAGTAGGGGACTCCAGATTAATTTCCACCACCTGGGAGACCTTAACGTGCACCTTAGTCAGGATATCTGTACGACAGTAATAACAATAAGTAATGTTTTCACGTTAACTATTAGCACGCCAATGAGATAGCATTTCTGCGTCTCCATTGCATAACTGCAAGATACGTGACGCTAACTACTTGAAGCGACGTGTAGCAGTGCGCTCTGTGTCAAATTCTGGTCGTAGAAAAATTAGCAATGTAGCCTGCACCCGAATCAGACATTGTTGCTATGAAACGTAATTACAAATGATATGAAGATAGAGGTTGCACGCAGGTTTCTCTCTCTGCCAGCTCGCATAATCACTGCATTTGTTCTCACCGTCTTAGCATATCGGCAGCTTGCCATAGCTTCAGGTGACCGTCTACCTCGCCTGTGTCCCCGGACATGGGATGCTCCATGTTCGGGCAGCCCTCGCGAACTTTTCCCATGTACAGGCGTGTGTTAGTGGCAAATAAAGTTCCGCGGTACCTTTGGGGTGTTCTTTGGTTACAGTTTTAGAAAAGGCAGCTCAAGTATACTCCTCATTCGTGCGTTTTTCTTTCTTTTCATATTTTGAGCAGTAATCCGTAATTTTATTCCCCCCCCCCCGTCCCCCCCCGTCCCCCCCGTCCCCCCCCCACACACACACGTCACGTTTAACCGTCTCCGTTGAAGGTCGCTTTGAAGATTTGCCAGGATACCGCCCTTACAAAATTATTTTAGGCAGTTTATCGACACTCTAAAAATGGGTTTAGACAGTCTATAAACTGTCTAAATAAATTTTTGTAAGGGCGTTTTTGGTTAGTCCATATTTCAGTCGTGGGCTCTACCGAATGCCGTCTCCTTATGCAAAATCATTAGAACTGAATATGCAGGTCAATCACTGTCAAAACAAAACATCTCGGGATCCCTTGTTGATACACACAAATGCCGAAACGTCACCTTATTTCGACTGTGTTCAGTGATTTGCTGCTTCTTTTATAAGTACAGTTAGTGCAAGTTCATTGTAAAACAACGGTGCCGTGGATAAACGAACTTCGAAACAGGACTGCACGGAAACGATCGCATGACTTTGTTTTGTCGTTCGGTGTTCTTTTGGTTCACGCTACCATTTTGTGTAGGCAAGGAGCTTGTACTGCTACAGCCATGAAGGGTCACAGCGTGGTCCAGCAAACAAAGCTCTCACGAGCATCCCGAAGTGCTCACATGATTATGAATACCGTTTACATATCACCACTGACTGGCCAGCAGACACGCTCACAAAACTTGTCTGCGTTTTGGTTCTCAGAGTGGCGCACATGTGGGAAGGTGCCTTTTGTCCAGAAAGCTAAATAATGAGGAGTCCAATTCACAAAGCTTTCTTTTTTTTCGTAAGTGATCCTTGCCATTGGCCAGCCAGCTTCATCAATGACCAATGACCCAGCTTCAGAATTGGTTGCGATTTACACGTCTTTCCGGCCCGCGCGCGCGTGTGTGTGTGTGTGTGTGTGTGTGTGTGTGTGTGTGTGTGTGTGTGTGTGTGTGTGTGTGTGTGTGTGTGTGTCTGTGTGTGTGTGTCTGTGTGTGTGTGTGTGTGTGTGTGTGTGCGTGCGTGCGCGTGCGTGCGTGTGTGTGTGTGTGCGTGTGTGTGTGTGTGTGTGTGTGTGTGTGTGTGTGTGTGTGTGTGTGTGTGTGTGTGTGTGTGTGTGTGTGCGTGCGTGCGTGCGTGCGTGCGTGCGTGCGTGCGTGCGTGCGCGCGCGCGCGCGTTGTGCCGGTTTGAAACGAACGTTTCCCTCCAGACTCCTACGCGACCACGGCTCGGCACCGAACTATTACTGGACAGACCAGAACAAAACAGCAGGCGAGACGCAAGGAATGTGCATCCTGCAGAACCTTCCGTCTGGTTCAGGGCGTTTCAAGTGCGTGCTTTTCCCGCAGACTCTCTGCGGCGAAGTTGCGCCAGTTCTTCCGTCTTTACGGAGTCAAGGCCTCGGCGCGTACTCTTTGGCGAATCACTCTCACTCCGGCTGGACCAGATCGTTCGCATCCTCCTCTCCTTCTCTCCACCTACTTTGCTTTCTTCCTAGAGGCACCACTCACCGTGGCCTTCAGAGCGTGCGCGCGGGGACAGTGACCGCGTTATTCGGTCGCCGCTGTACTGCTGGCCGCGATTTCATCTCCGCCTCGGCGGGCGCACTGCGCAGCGGGCTCGGCTCTTGCGGAATCGCGGATTAATGGCTCGCCGATGCTAATTCTTCCCAGTGGCAACGCGGCTCGTTGCGCCACTGATGGCAAGCCAACGATAGCGTGCGCCCTTTAGCTTACGTATCAATTTATTATCACTCTCGTATTGCTCCCCTCTCCACCATTTTTCCAGTGTATAGGGTAGCCAATCAAATAACCTTCTAGTTGACTTGCCAAGCCTCCGGTCTTGACACTCTCTGTTAAGTTCTGTCTTTGTACATTGTCTGGGCACATGAACAGGAATCTCTGGCGGGTAACTTAGCAATTCATGTATCCCTTTTGAGCTTTATGTATCGCGCAAGCTGCCGAAACGACCACATTCTGCTCTGGAGCGAATACACTCTACCATATGGTATGGGAGTGTGGGTGCAACCAATCACTACCGCATATCACACGACCAAATGTCAAGCAGGGTAAGACCCCGCTGACAAGCTCAAGCATTGAAGACCAGCGACGTCTGAGAACAGGGCCGAGCTGTCAGCTCAGGACCACGACATCCTGGACTCAGGATGCTGCCCACCTTGAACGACTCTGCTGTCGGCTCGCTTATTGAGTAGAGTTGATTCTTTCTCCTCCACTTCACTTCAAAAGCCTAAAAGCTCAAAACATTACTTGCTGTGTCACTCCATCCGCCATTGACGGCTCGTCGTCCGCAGGCCACCAGATCCGCTGCACCATTATCAATGTGCACAGCTTGGCTCGCAATTACCACTGGGATTTGAAGTCGCGTTCCTAGATGACAATATGCGCTTGGGACTTGTACTCGCTAACGAATGCTCTTTAGGCGTTGATTGCGTCGCAAAGAAGTTATCGCTGGGTACGCTATTGTATAGAATTGTGGGAACGAATACAAAACCGGAGGAACCAACGAAGTTTATTGGTTCTCTCTTTCTTTGTTTTCGTTGAATCTCGGGCCACATTAACCGCGACGATAATTACAATGGAACTACAAGATTGGCTTCCGCCACAAGCCAACTCATTGAAGATTGTCCCTTTGGCTAGCAGCATGACCCAAGCTAAAAAGAAAAAAACAAGGACATACCCATATACAGCCGTATCATATGAATTTAAGGTAATCCAATATAAGACCGCGTATGTTCCCACTTATCGTACACGAGCATGCCCCATTGATATATAGAAACACTCGTTTTTTTTGTTTTTTTTTTCATCCTTTAGACAGGGAAGCTATAGGGTTTACAATATACGAAGGATAGAGGATGGAAGAAGGGTGTTTATTCCAGTGCTTACTCGGGTAGCCTCATCTGCATGTTTATAAACAGTGTGATTTGGCCTGCTGCAGGAAAGCATAGAGCCGGATCAAGGTCAGATTTACCGCACTCGATGTCAAGCGCAGTCGGGGAGTGTGTGTGTGTGTGTGGAAGGGGGGGGGGGGGTGCATGCTCTCTACCTATTTCCTCTGTTTCCTTCTGTATTTGTGTACGCACATCAAATAATAATAATAATAATAATAATAATAATAATAATAATAATAATAATAATAATAATAATAATAATAATAATAATAATAATAATAATAATAATAATAAGAAGAAGAAGAAGAAGAAGAAGAAGAAGAATGGCGCGCTTTTTCTTCTACTGGAGAGAATGCGGTTCCCCGTTACGCAAGTTAAGACAGTGGTCTGTTTCTCGTTGGTAATGTCCCAATACGACGCCGTATACGTCTTACTATCGTGTCTGCAGAAGATGCTGTGCACTGACCAGCGGCTAAATCTTTGGCCAGATTTTGCTAACCAGGCGTAGCAATGCTTTCAACTGAGTTAATATTTAAAAGCACTTCACTTCTACGACTCACACTTATGGATCGACACCTGAACCTATTTGGCCCCAGCAACACCAGCTGCTTCACTGCCCGAAAGCAGCCCCACACCTTTCCTTTTGTTCCATCAAACTGCCCACCTCCATCAACGAGGCGGACACTTCTACTTGACCAATGGATTAATGCCTACACGGAACTTGGCTGCTTCTGTGGTTAAAAGCACTAAAGGCAGTCTTCGCCACAGAGACACTTCCGCAGAAGACGTTTCGGCCCTTCCTGGCCAGTTCTGACCGCTTCGAGGATAACAAATATATATAGCAAGCAGCTACCTTCCGCGCGCATGAGCATCCGCTTATCAGAACTGGTTAAATCGGTCCTGTCGTATAAGTATGGAGGAAATCAGGACTGGTCCACATTCGCAGAAGAGAGGGCGACCGCGCTGTGGGCAACGTATATGGACCTTCGGCTGTTGTATTCGAAGAGTGACACTACCCGGCACACCAACACAACGAGACCGTCAAGTGCAACTGGCGCTCCGCGCAGCGGTGAGATCCTTCCAGCCGCCCCTTCCGTGCCAGAGTATCCCTTCCCTCTCGTATAAAGTTGGCACGCTCGGTGGTTCCTGCTTCCACCGCCGCCTGCCTGCCCGGCTGCCAGGGCGGAAGATGAAGCAGAACCGGCATCGCCGTCCGTTGCGGCCGCCGCATCGTCGAGGTTGTTCACCGCCGCCGCCGACGTGCGCGAAGGAGAAGAGAAAGGCGGTCCGCTTCTGCTGCAACAGGGCCACCGTTGCCGCGCAGCTGTCTTTCGCGTTTCATTGCGTCGCCCCGACGTCGCTGGCGACCAAGATGGCGGCGTCAGTGCCGTCGCACGCCGTGGATACCTGTGACGACGAAGACGACGATGCCCTGCGCTGTGTCACGCCGTGAGTGCCGTTTCCTTCCCACGTTATAAAGTAACCGCGACGTTTTACGTACGGCATGACTATACAGCGTAGACGGCTGCCGCGCGGTTCCGCATTTCAGCGTGTCGCGTGCGGATGCCGTGGAGTTCCGTCGAGCCGTGGAATTGTGTACCTGAGGTACGCGCCTGACCGTCGTCTCACCTGAGCGGGGCGTGGCTCGCGTTATTGCGCTCGGTGCATCGTATGACTGTAGAATGAGACGTGCGGCTTATAAAGGGGTTGCTCGTCTTCACGGCCTGATTACAGCACTGCAGGTAGAATACTATTCTTCAGGTATACGCAAAACTTCAGGTGAGCGCAAAACGAGAAGTCGAAACTGGCAGCGGAAGAAAATGTGTAAATGCGCAAAGGGAGAGATTTCCAGGTCACACATGGCGCCTCAGGCACACTACAGTGCGGTCAGAAAACCAGTGTCGGTATAGTAATCGAGAAGCGATGATTAGTCGGCTGAGAGTGTTGATGATTACGGCGTTGACGTTAACGTGTTCGCAAAGGACACTGGAACGTGCCGGTGCATACGAGTGTGCACGCAACGATGATAGTGAGGAAAAAACAGAATCGACTTAGGAAAGAACAGAAGAGAGTGAAAAGAGCGATGTACTACAACGATCCTCTCAAGGCTTCTATACTTATTCATGCATGCATCACGTCCTACAACCAACTCGCCCACGCCTCCGTATACTTATTCACTCAATCAGGGAAAACATAGATCCCCACTCAGAGCCCGTTTCCGTGCAGGTCGAAGACACGCGCCAGGCCCTTGATTTAGTACATGTTATTTCCTCTTCTTCCTTCTCTTCCTGTTCCTCCTCTCCTCCTCGATCGTTTCTCAGCCTGAAGGATAAACGAATAGACTTAGAACGGATTTCACCGAAATTAATACGATATCGTCAAAAAGGAATGGCTCGGATAGAAGA
Source organism: Rhipicephalus sanguineus (assembly GCF_013339695.2). Classification (NCBI taxonomy): domain Eukaryota; kingdom Metazoa; phylum Arthropoda; class Arachnida; order Ixodida; family Ixodidae; genus Rhipicephalus; species Rhipicephalus sanguineus. The sequence goes on along the minus strand of NC_051177.1, from coordinate 76,432,497 downwards.
GAGGTTAATGTGTCTGAGAGCTTTTCCTCCTTCTTTACTTACATATGTGTACACATTATTCACGTGACAATGATTCCGTTCTTTGACTGTAGGCGTGCCGCATGCGGTTTTTGCCAAAAGAAACGAAGCCTCTGTAAGCGTGACTGCATCAAACTCCAGGATGAATATAGTTGGCCACCTTTCTCGTCCGCACTCTTCTAAAGTTCTGGAGACAGTAGAACCCTTGCCTTTTCTGTCCATGGCTTTATTGCGAAAAGGAGCTCCACGGGAGAGACACAACGCAACCGGGCAGCACCACCTAGACTGAACAGGGACACAGTGAGACGCACGCGCCTTTAGGTGGCGGCATTTCCTTTGCCATCTGATGTATGTAGACGGACACAGGCGCGCGCTGCCCACTCGTAACCGGAAGCAAACAGGACTGGTTGACTTTGCTTTTGATTTCCACCAAGACGCTAGACCGGCTGTCTTTGTCAGCTTCACATACACGTATTACAAGAATGATGACGAGGCATTTTTTCCCCTTGGCTGACAGCGGTGACCCGTGCAGCCAGAGAAAGCATGATGAAAAACGACCAGTGTCTTGTCTTCTATGGCATCGCGGCACAGGGAATCTCGATGCGGAACGCGCGGCGCTGCAGTCGAAGCCCCTTCAACCGCGACGACCTGCGGCGCCACCAAAGGCCCGTCCGTCATTGCGAAACGCCGTCGATCCAATTAGGCGTTGCCGCTGCGATGTGTGGGGTGGAGGGCAGGGAAGTGAAAGCACCCGCACATATAGCTACGGGGTGAAGGTGGAAAGGGCAGCACACGTCACAGCGAAAGCGAATTCGGAACAACGCACAGTGCGGCAGCAGCAGGAGGACGTCGACGGCAAGCCGCTGGCGTCCTACATACGCTCGCTGAGCTCCACCCGGGTCAGTGTGCCACGTTGCCTGGCCAGTACGACGCCGAATTCGCCCTTCGAACTCGCGCTTCGCTCAGTGAAGATATGCCGCGGTGGCGAGGTTTCGGTTATTGATTGATTGATTGATTGATTGATTGATTGATTGATTGATTGATTGATTGATTGATTGATTGATTGATTGATTGATTCTAGCATATCATATACCATAGTATTTGCTACTAATGGCATCAAATTGCTGCGTCGAAGGCCTTTTGGCTTAATGTGCATCTCTTATAATACGTATGTGAGAGGGAAGGAGTGACGATGACAGGAATATTACTCCATCGCCTATGACAAATCTTACATCGATGATTCACGCGACGCGCCTTCGCAAAGCTTCTGTTAATAGCAGCGAACTCGGAAAATCCCTGTCGCAGGCTCTTCCGCGAACTCTCTTCCCTTCCTCCTCACCCAATCCTCCGCTATTTGTCTGCCCTATTTCCAATTCGCCTTTGCGGCCCCTTCTGAAGTCGCCCGTGTGAAGCGCTCCCTCAAACAACGGTCACGAAAGCTTCGCAAACACAAGCTATTAGTGGCACAAGTCTTATCCGACAGGCGTAGCCGTAGGCGGACTCGGATAAGCACGCATCCCTCTGCGTGAAGTCGTCAATCGCTCGCTTCATCGTACAAAAACAAACTTATATTTTTTTCCCCAGTGATTGCTAAAGCGACGGCGGTTGAACGGTGTATTCAGCACTCGCCTTGACATGGTCGACGAATGCATACTCCTCGCTGTACGATTGTCCTTATCAAATTCAAAGGACGTGTGGTACGGGACACACAACGCGCAAACAGCCTGTGAATCGGCACGCCCGTCTCGAGATTGAGCGTCCCGTTCACTACTTTTTCAGGGTGCTGCTATTGTTGATAAAACCGGACTTACGCTTACGCGATTACAGGACAACGCCCATTCTGTCTGGCTTTTGCGAATGTATATGCGAGAGTAACCAGTCCAGCCAGCGGTCAAGAGCGACTGACTGCTCACAAGATGCTCACGCCTCACGAAAACATAGCCATTCACAGCATCATTTCCAACCATGACTACGAAATCCTGCGTCAGCGACCTAAATAAACGAATTTGGCTCCCCGCATCAGCTTTCTGGGGCAAGGTTACATACACGGTGGCGCCTTCCAAAATCTGATCGCATAAACGGCTGTAAAAACTCTGGACGGTTCGGACGAGTGACCTCGCGTCTGTAGCTGCCCGTGAAGTGCCTGTATTGTGCAAGGTCACTGATGGCAATGTACACTTTGGCAGTACAGGCCGTAACATCGCTCGCATGGACTCTGCAGCGCATCGAGGACACCAAAGAAACGAAATAGCTGATGTAGCTGCTCGAGGACTTCACCGACTGAGTGTCCGCAAATACAGGGCAACCTCTAAAACCCCATAGCTCCCCACAACAACACAAAATAAAGGCACACTCATCGCAATTCATGAACCAACACCTAACGTATTCACCGGTCTCTGCCTAGCACGGGCTAGAGAGAAATATTCTGGCGCCAACTACAAACTCGCTCCTTCTTTATACCGTGCTTTTTCTATGAAATGCGAAGCATTTCTTAGCGAACCAAAGGCACTTTGGGCGTTTCTATTCTATCTATCTATCTATCTATCTATCTATCTATCTATCTATCTATCTATCTATCTATCTATCTATCTATCTATCTATCTATCTATCTATCTATCTATCTATCTATCTATCTATCTATCTATCTATCTATCTATCTATCTATCTATCTATCTATCTATCTATCTATCTATCTATCTATCTATCTATCTATCTATCTATCTATCTATCTATCTATCTAGACCAAGATTGGCATGGGAGGGTAAGAGGGCTTGACGAATATGACTGTCTGGTCATGACATGAATAACATGAAAATTCCTGTCGCGTACATCGTCAAACCCTTTCCTCCAGACACGTGTGGCACATACCCATTTACCACAGGCCGCGGAATGCGGGTATGCGCCACAAGTGACTGACAGCTTATACCTACCCAGGAAGGGCGAGAACAGACATTGGTAATTTAAATGCGAGAGCGTCAAGAAAAACCGACATCGGCAGCGTTGACCCGACGAATGCAAAAAATATCAGGATCCCAGCAGGAATCGAACCCAAACAATCTGTGTAGCAGTCAGCGCCAGGTCTCTAAACTACTTTGTAAAAGGCCCTATGCAGGCGTAATGTCGGTGCAACGGCAACCGTGGTTGCAGTGCTGGCTATATAATTTTTAACAAGGCAATAAACATTACATATATACTCGTATGATACGGGCGTCATGTCGGGTTACCGTCAGTTGTGGCTCCAGTGTTGGCTCCGCTTTTAGAACAGTCTAATAAACATTGCATTTGTATTCCTATGATTAATCAAGCTATATTCAAGCGTTGCTCGAACCCGGAGGAATACGCTAACGAAAGTTACGTATGATATTGACATCATCGCACCATAAAGTGCACTTTGTTTTGATAAAACTGACCTCTGTGCTCTAATGCGAGTGCCGAGGTTACGTCGAACCATAAGTTACCCTTTAAACGTCGATGTAGTCGACGTGCCTGGTAAGCACACGGTGTGCACACAGCTACTATATTTACAAAAATGTGTGAATCCACCTCGCAACGCGTGGCTCAAAGCCAAAAAATGCAGTATGGACAGTTACCAGCTGACAGCTTCGTATGAAACCGATTCCCACAAGGCGTGGGATCTGTCGAATTTTTTTCTCCCCTACACCAATACCGGACTCCAGGTGCCGTATCTGCCCTGTTCAGGTAGCAGATCTCTCGCACATCATGTGGCAATGCCCCATCAGATCTCATCCCCCCCCCCCTCCCGCCCGTACCCTCAAACCGTTAATTAGTAGTGAGGAGCTGTGGCAGACCGCCCTGCACAGCTCCGATCCCGCCCGAGTTTCTTATGAAACTCTATCCCACCCTTCAGGACCTTGTTCTCAGGTGGGCAGAGAGGCAGCGGAGGCCTACCACGACTGGTAGGCTGACGTCATGTCGCATGAAGTGGTGAAGGACCATAGGCGTATCTACCGGGGGGGGGGGGGGCAAGGGGGGCTCTAGCCCCCCCCCCTTTAGACAGTGGTTATTGTCGGCTGCAGACTGCGAAACTAATAAGTCAGGCAAATTTTTACTTGAACGCAGCAGTAACGTAATTATGCAATAAAGTCTGTCCAACAATTCTCCTCTGACGACTGTCCTCCGTGTGTCATGACCACGCACTGTAGGCTACCTGCAGTGCGGGCTGCCTATTCCACGCTTGCGCGCCTTGCGCTCGAGCATTGCCGAGGAGGCTATCGCTCAGCAGGGGCTCTGTAACATTACCGCAATCTGTCATGATTTTATTTTGTTCTGCCTAGCCTGAAATTTAAGTAATCGGCGACGGAAATATGGACGAGAACCAGTAAACCGTTTTATAGCCCGATCAAACGCTCTCCTTGTTGAGGAAGTTCAGTTTCTTTTTTTGAAAATGAATAGTATCGCCACTGCTCCATATCCAAGCTGCTGTGAGTTGATGAGTGTGCAGAACTGTACAGTATTTTAGCTCTGCCTAGCCAGGACAGCACAAATAGATTCCCACTTTAGTCTCCGATTAGCCTGCTTCACTTTGCTTATCATATGGTAGCATGCAGCGATCGCGGCGGCTTGTGACAAGGCAGTGGACTCGAGCACATTGAGAAGCCCAGCTTTCAAGTTTGCCCCGTTACTTGATCTACCTCACCAGTGAGATGATCAGCGTCCACGGTTTTCTGGACTAAGAATGCTGCCCACCTGCAAAGGATTTTGTCTGTTCCTAATGATGTTTATTTCTCTCTCTACCTCTCTGTCAGCAACGATGAGTTCACAGAGAAGTTGTACACGCGCAAAAACAGCTCAACATCGTTATACTACAACTGAGAGTATCTGCTATACACAATTACACAGATGTATCCATCTCGCCCGCTGCTATAAGCAGCCGCAGCCAATGTGATTGGCGGGCAGCCTTCTTGACTTACGTTCAGAAACAGACACTGTCCGGCTATTCCGAAAAAAAAAATAAAATATTGTTCAGCACAGTAATGTGCTGCTTATTGTGCACACATCATTTTAACGCCGTGAGTTTTCGCATACATGTGAAGTCGCATAACAAGGAGGCGATTTTATGGCACATTGAAAATTTTTGACGAATAGCGAAGAACCAATGATAAACCAACTATACGCCGTATTGAAAATAGTTCATTATTTTTTTACGCAGTCATGCGTCAGAAGTAATTACGCGGTGGATCACTTACGCGTCATTTGTTGCGTCGTTTTACAAGCAGGTGCTGTGAGCATGACTCAGAAAATTTCGACCAATCATTAACAGCTAACGACCTATACGGAAGGAAACAATGCGGGGTAGTTTAAAGTTATAACCACCCACATTTTTTCAAAGAAAGTTTGAGCTTACACAATTTGCGTAGGCTATTTAATTGGAGGAACAGGAGGGGAAGAGTAAAAGGCCACTTCACCGCTTTTCCGCGTCCACCCCCCATCCAAGCTGGGAAAAGTAGGAGGGCAAGGAACGACACCTAGCATATAAATTCGTAGTCATTTATAATCTTTTTAACTATAAACAACCAGCTCAGTGTGGTTTTCTTAAGTTTTAATCGACTGAAATTGGTCTTCTTCGTAAAAAAGACTTTGTATTAGAGGGCTCCAACAGGAATAAAATTGGCACTCGGCTTATCCTGAAGACTTCTGCGAAGTACCTTGCTTTGTCAGCCACATGTTTTGTTTAATAAGTGAGAATTTAAGGTACTAGAGTCCATAGCAGGTTCTTCATTCTCATTGTATATACAACGCCAAACTAAGACTGGGAAGTTTGCTGATGCAATGCTCGGATGATCAGTTTAAATTTGGGTGTACTTTTTAAACTTCACGGCAATATTTCCAAAATGTTATTAAACACTTAAACACTGCTGTGTTGTCGCGGTATAGCGCGGCCCAGCCTGCAGAATCTGTTTGTGAAGATTCTTCCTTGATTTAAAACAAACAGTTTTAGAAAAGCAATTGATGGTACTATATCGCAAACTTCAGAGACGAAGAACACCTATATATATATATATATATATATATATATATATATATATATATATATATATATATATATATATATATATATATATATATATATATATATATATATATATATATACGGCGGACAGAGGGAGCGACACAGACCCCCCCCCCCCCTCGCGAACGAGTTGGTACGCCACTGTGACGGACACCTGCTGGCACTGTAGCACATAGACCTCCCTCTCTCCCCTCCCCCTCCGGCCTCTGCCCCTTCTTAACCCTTTCAGGCCTGCATTTTTTTTTATTTTGGTCGGAGACTTCTTTTGTGCGTGTTTTCGTAATACTTAGGACCTCAGAAGACCACAAACGAAAAATTGAGTCAGTCGTGCAAGTAATAATGGATTTATAGACATGACATCAAATTAGGTCATCGGGGCTCAGCGGTCGTTAAATGAGGAAAATGGCCTCTTTCTTCTTGCTACTCATTAGAGTACATAAAATGTGAACCACGTGTCATTTTTCAGTGTGATACTCATTGAAACAGCTTCGGTACATCGACCCGAAAATGGCGCTTACCCGCCTCAGCTTACCCGCCTCGGCGTCACCCATGATGATGATGATGATGATGATGATGATGATGATGATGATGTGCCTCTACACATGGCTCATACCTACACTGGGGGATTGGGCAAGAATTGTTGATATGAAGTTTTAAATTTATAACTAATGATTTAACACAGAAGACAAGCAAACATATAAAAGAACGAGTGCAATAATTACTTGTACATTCAGCCCAGACTACTCATCCTAACTAGAAATCAGAATAATGAAATTAATGTGTTACCGAACGTCTTATTCTTTTTTATTGATTTTCATTTTTTTCCCTATTGATTCATTTCTACTATCGGAATGACTTCGCTCAAACTTCTTCTTCTTTGCGGCTCCCATCTCCGCAAGCATGTCACACTTTTCATGTCAATCGCAGTGGGGATTATTGAAGAAGCATGCCCTCAAGAATAGATAGTTTTGGTTTCATTTCCGAGGTGCTAGGGGAAACGTTGTGTGGTGGTGTCAATTGACACCGCCAGGGCCGAGAGGAATAAAAAGGGAAATAAAGTTTATTCATTTGATTCATACAGACCGCAAGTCCCAGCAGCTTTCTATGCACGAAATAATTCACGCTCCGGTGGCGCGCGCATCACACTCGGATGGTCGAAATCGCGCGCTCTACCGATTACCAGGCAGCCAGCATCGACGATGAGAGACATGGCGCTCATGCTTTTGAGCTTTATGGCGTTGTACGCAGTTACGTCTCTTAGGGGCCGTCTATTGAGGCAATCGCGTCAACGACGGTCTCGAGAATTATCCCCGTAGGCACAATGACGTTGAAGACCAGAGCTCGAGATGACACGGCCTCGATGACTCGAACTAATGAACGCCCCTGGTGTGTAACACGCACGGACGTGACAAAGCGATATTATGGGCACTTAGACAAATGGTTAACGATTTAGAGTACTACATACTCTTAACTGGGTAAGCACTCCCGCTGCCTAAATAACTCACGAGAGCAATATTCTTAGTGGTTAGAAAAAGGTTAACGATTTAGAGTACTTTGGGGGACCGGGTACGTGGACGCCGAAGCCACCACGAAGGGTTAGGAGACTTTAGAGCGTGGGGCCTTACATTCAAGACCATTTGTCTTTCAAAACAACAGCTGTATTGACAGATATGTACAGTGAGTAATATGATCACAGAGACTTCTTCGAATGTCGACTGACGAGGACGCAGAGCCTTCTCCCCGCTCTTCAAGGTTGGCCTCCTTCCCCATTGGTGGTGGCCGATTGCAAGAGGGCAAGGATGTCCGTAGTTCAGGTACGGCACAGTCCAATCGGCACCAGGGCAGCACGTGGGACACCCAGCTAAGCACGCGCCGGCCCAACACCCTCTAGAGGGTCTTGGCCGGCCTCGTGGTCCTTGCTCCCCCGTTTTAGATGCGAAAGCATCTTATGCTCGGGGCAGTGTCCGTTCTGCGGCGTCCGCACCCATAATGCGCATGCGCCAACTCTCCCCCACCTCTCCTCGCGTAAGCGCGAGGAGGTGGGGTGGAAGAGGTGGCGTGAGCGCTGCCTCCGCTTCGTTTCTCCTCTCCCGTTTCTCTCTCTCCGCCACAGCTGTGCGCTCGTATATAATGCGGCGCCTGCTCGCTCCCGTTGCACTCTCCTTCGCAACGGCGCTATGGAAGCTCGTGAAGCTGAACGTACACGGTGTTGCGAAATGCCGTGGAACGGAGCAGCGAGGAGCGTGCGGAACTATCGCGAAGACGAGAAGGTTGAAGAGAGGGGCACGGGCTGGAAGAGCAGTTTTTTGGTCGCCATGATCAATAAACGGGTAGTCTCCATCTAACGTCTGCGGAACCAGTTCTTTGTTACACACGGCAACGCCGGCGAGCGTTGCACTCTCCTTCGCAACGGCGCTATGGACGCTGGCGAAGCTGAACGTAAACGGCAACGCCGGCAAGCGAATCTCGAAGCTGCGAGGCTGCGAAAGCGCGCGTTCGCTGTGCTTCTGTCATTCTCTCTCTGTGCAACGGTGTGCGAAACGCCATGAACAACGTCAACGTCGGCGCTAGTTGCAGCGGCAGCGCCATCGCCGTGGAGCAGAGGAAGGCTCGGGAAGCCGAACGTAAACGTCAGCGTCGGCAAGCGGTAATTCAAACGCCTCGACAAGCACCGTCTCATAAGTCACATAAGAGAAAAGGAAACTCGATGCGCACCCCCCGCGATGCTTTCGCATCTCACCATGGTTGCCCGTAGGGGGAGATGATGTGTAATTTTCTTGTTTCCTCCAAAGCGGCTGCTTTCCACGGAGCTCCTAAGGCAGGGAAAAGCAGTCAGATAACGGCTACGTCGCATGGGCAGGTGGACGGGATGCATGGGAAGGCGTGTTCGGCGTGGTTGACGCGGCCGCCGCGGATGGCACCTGCACATCTGTGCATGTCGTTATCCCTCCTTTTCGGGGAATGTAGATCCGGTCACAACAGAACTCTACTACGGGAGAGCGGTAAGCCGTACGTCCCAATTCATGGAGTGGAGAGCATACGTCTTTCTTAGGTCTTTCTTGTTCCACACCCATCGCGGCTGCTCAAACTCTGATTGCGTTTTTTCTCAAAACATTTCTACAGGAGACGTTTGGAATTAATAGCTTAGAGGGTTATCAAAATGTTGTCCTCCTTCGCGTACAACCTTTAGTCTAGCTTAGTGAACCATGAAGAGCCTCAGAACCTGTAGCGTTTCCTTCTTCCCAAATCGGTTCCCCTCACCCCGTCATCTACTCCACGAAGTAAAATTGCAGTTTCACACGAAGGGCGTAGCGCTGACAGCGTTGTCAAGGTTTACTGTTGCGCTCGAACAACCCGTTCAAAGTTACGCAGGTGCGCATGGTGTCGAAACATAACACGCAGGGTAAACCCTTATCCGCATAAGGAACAGCGCTCTATAGCGGGTGCTAAAGTATCACAACGTTGGTATAGGGTCCTTAAATAAAACAAGTTATGGGTACCACCCCTGTTGTGATAAACAGCTCTGCCAGTCGTGGCGCAGTCGTCACATATTGATTATGCAAGCGATGAAACCCACGGAGAACCTTCAGCGTGCTGAAAACGACTGAAGAAAGACTACTTGTGTGTCGCCTGTAGGAGAGCACGGGTTAGCAACTGCAGTAAGTGGAATGGGGGAGGAAAACATGGATAGGGGTAGAGAGGAGGAAGTAGGGGACAGTAGCGCCCGCGGTCCAAAACTTGGAGAGAAGCAGGTCACGCCTGCGCCGACCATCTAGCCTTGTGTCCTGAAGAAAGTGCAGGACCACCTTGAAGACCTACCTGCGCTTTCAGGCTAGAATAAAAGCTCCTTCTCGGTTGCTGCTTGGAGCCCCTGGCAACGTCGGGCGGTGACCATCGAGGCTCGTTCGGTTTAGTGTGGGAATGTTACAGAGGAGATGGCTTAGTGCCTCATCTACCGCGCACTTGTTGCAGGGAGTAGACAAGCTCCATGCCCAGTAGGTAGCTCCGGAAGGCTCTAGCTCCGGGATCCGGACTGCTCTCTCCAAGACAGCCCGCGCTCCGGCAGCAGCGTTAGAGATTCCTTCCTGCCCGTAGGAGGGTCAGAATGACAGCTCAGCGGCAGCTGCCGCAGGATGTGTCTCAAGTAGTCCGAGACTGCGACTGCGCGCCTGACTATTATGCCGGTACGGTGCTCCTCCTTTGCCAGTGTGTCCTGCCTGCTTGTTGCCCACATGTGACGGAGCCAATTGAAAAGAAACTTCGATACAACTAGCTAAGAGTACGTGTAGTTTGGTGGCCGGGTAGGATGCATCGATGCTGAACCGCACTCCGGGTACTAGCTCCACGGCTAGTGTGGCCGCTCGCGAGTCACAGGCCGCTGCGCCAGGTTTTCCAGGGGCATTGACTGCCAGCAGGTCCGCGGCAAGGTGGAGTCTAGCCATTACTGCAGCAATGGAGAAGGCCGCGAAGAGCAGTCTGGAGGTCACCGCTCTGCCATGGGCGGGTACCACGCAGGCTGCTTTAGCTGAGCCAGAGTCTGAGAGAACGGAGCTGGCCGTCCGTGAGGACGATCTGGCGATGTGCATCAGTTCAAGCTGCAGGAGAAGCAGACACCGCAAGAGCCAAGGCCTCACCTCAGCAAGCGTGGCTAATGTCTGTGATGATCAAGGTCTTCCCAGCACGTACAGTAGAGTTCATGAGTTAAGATCCAGCTGCACGAGCGCCTACTTTCGTGCCCTCTCACCCACCGAACTCGAATCCGCTGTCACCACTGCAGGAGAACGCAGACGAAGATGGCAGTTCTTCTCAATACTTTTTGTACCTAAAAAAAGTTCGCTTCAAGACGGCACCATTTGTTTTGGCGCTTGGAACATGCCGAGTCCTGTTAGTCCGGATTGAAAACTGGTGTCAAATATTGACCCTCTAACGACAGTGGCACATGCAAATAAGATTCTGTGCCTTTGAGCCGTTGCCCCGCCTTTTGACCGATTCTCCGCCGTATAATAGGTCATCAACTATAGCTCACACGAGCACCTTGCTGATATTCCAACTTAGGAGTCATGCAATGTTTAAGATTGGGCTAGTTGGTAATCCACCTTCAGCAAACGGACAAAAGGGGAACAAAGAACAATATAAAGGAGTCAAGCCGGAAATAGCGCATGGTTAGCGACCAGAATCCCATTTATAACGAAGTCGACACGTGGCTCTCAACTATGTACTATGTATATAAGCGCTCTTCGGAATATATGGCACCTGGATATTGGCCAACTTATTTGGCGCGTGGAGACGTTGCTACAGCAGTATGCAGTGTGTATACTTGATCCCATCTGGGTAACCCACAAAAGCTGAAGGCGTTGCTCAACGTCTCCGGGCAAAAAGATCGCGAGCACGAACCGCGCTACGAATGCACTGTAAAGAGGAATGACTGTTTATTCGAGTTTCTTCACTGCCGATAACTGGCCGCAAATTAGCCGAGTGCCGGGGGACCGAGCTGTTGTTGCGACACAACTTAAAGCGTCGTATATGGGTCACGCAATTGCTGCGAATCTGACGCCGCTGCAATATTGCGTTTGGCGCTAAAGGCAAGGTCATTCAGTGCCTTATATCGCCTCACCCGCAGGGCCGGTTGTTTACCGGCCCTGCGGTAAACAACCGGTAAAGTTGTTTACGCGGCGTCGACGCACATGAGCCAGTGGTGTCACGAGCGGATTTTATCGGGTTAATCTTCGGGAGCCCATTACTGACCGACCGGCTAGAAAACTAAACCGGTTAGGCAATGTACACTATTTTGTCTGGGCAGCCATATCTGCCAGTTCAAGGCTGCGCCTTTACTTTTTAGCTCTCCCTCTTCATCACGTTACTGCTATATTGACAAAACAAACAGAAAGAAATGAACACGGTATTTATGCAAAAGTGTTTAGGCCTGCTTGACCGTGGACGCCACACTTGCTTTGCCTGGAGATCGTATCTCACCATGGCAGCTACAAAACCAGCAGTGCCTGGTGCAGCTGCGATTACGCCTCTGCATGCGCTCGCTCGCTTTAAAGAGAGAGTGGAACACGCTTAGTTATACTCGGTACTGACTTGTCGTTAGCCGTGACCGCAAATTATTTTGTTTGTGGCATTAGCGGGGCGCTCCGAGGTACGTTTACGATAACCGTGCAGCAAACACCTGACTTTTACTGCGCTGCAGGCCTCTGGCAGCCTCAAGGACGCGGCGTATTTGCAGCAGCCATAAATTAATTCTGCAAGGTTTCATAACCTGGTGACAGCTTCTTGCCTCACGGGGTTTTCCTGCCCCAGACAAGATAGCGGATTGTAGAAATGGTGATAGCCATTAGCGTTTATGAGCTGTGCATTGTAACAAGCAAATAAATAAATAAATAAATAAATAAATAAATAAATAAATAAATAAATAAATAAATAAATAAATAAATATTCTGATTCAAGGCTAATGTAGCAGTGGCGTGTTTCAAATGTTGTTGGATCAGTAGAAAATGCGCAAGCTTATGAACGAAAAGAAGGCACAGACAGTAATTGAGAGAGACAGTATAGTTTGAATTATTGCTGCTGATGGTGCCACACAAGACGCCGTGAACTTCCATACGTTTGCAAACTTACCAACATGTTTGATATGTTTTCTTTTTATGGGCACCATGTAAAACCCCGCGTGTTTCCATAACAAATACAGGACTTGCCGCATATCCTCGTGTGAACCTACATGTGAGTTCCTTATAAAAATCAGCATATGACCTCCTGTAACCATATGGTGCACGAGCCAAGTTATGAATATACGAGCCAAGTTATGATTATGTGAACGTATAGAAATTCCGTGTTAAGAACTCGTATGTTCAGATCTGATTATTGGACATTGGGAGTATGTTTCTTTTTTTTTTCACTAGGTTAAAGACATAACAGTGCAAAAAGTCTTTATTGTGTATGCTTTGTCTTTTTATATTGCGATAACGATTAAGGCATAATGTCGGCGCATCTTTCAACAGATATTCTACGCCAACTAGCTCAACAAGAAATACTCTTCGCAGCCCACCGTAATTATTAATCCTCACGGCCGCCATTGGGGAGTAGATATAAAAAGAGTCTGGCTTAGGGGCCTGTTGGATGAACAGCACGTTTATATCAGTGGTACTTCCAGCATATCACGGGGGTCTAGTGGTTATGGTGCTCGACTGCGGACCCGAAGGCTGCGGGATCGCATCCCGGCTGTGGCGGCGGCCAGGGCCGTACCCATGCAGGAATCTTTTTCGGGGGGTGTTTGTGCGTAGAACCAGGGGCGTAGCCAAGGGGGGGGGGGGTTGGGGGGTTCAACCCCCCCCCCCCCCCGAAATTTTTCAATTTTGCTTGCGTATATAGGCACGCACACATACAAACGCACGCACGAACATACATAAAGTATGGTTGAACCCCCCCCCCCCCCCCCGAAAAAAATTTCTGGCTACGCCCCTGCGTAGAACGGCTAACTTTGGCAACTGGGGGTCGCTGTGAAGGCGCGCAAATATTTATTATCACCCGAAAAGTTAAACCCTGAGAAAATTTCGCGGGGTGTCAGAACCCCCTCAACCCCCCCTTCGTTACGGCCCTGGCGGCCGCATTTCGATGGAGGTGAAAAGCTTGAGGCCCATGTGCTTAGATTTAGGTGCACGCCAAAGAGCCCCAAGTAGTCGAAATTTCTGGAGCCCTCCACTACGGTATCCCGCACAATCATTTCGTGGTTTTGAGACGTCAAAGCCCAACATTTACAAAATTAATTCTTCCGGCATATGTAGACCGTCGTACTTCTACGGTCAAGCGATTGTTCGGTCGTCCTCGTATGATCAGGTCGACTTGTTTTGTACCATTTGAAGTAGGCCACTTCGACTACCGTATGTTGCGATAGCTTTACGTGTTTCGTGATAGATTTCATTACATATAGAGTCATCATGTCACCGTGTAGCAAGTGTTGGATATCGGACCTTCAGTGTGACAAAGCTACGCAACTAGCCCTAACCAGTCTCTTACACCCCCCCCCCCCCCCCCCTGTCGCACTTTGGTCTGGAGCAAGATCCAGACCAGTACATTAGTGTCCCCCTATACTCTTCTCACATTCTCTCTGCCTTTCATTTGACATCTTTCCATATTTCGCTCTCTCCCCTATCTGGCGCAACTATTTCGCACAGGTCTACTCTCTACACCTGTAGATCAAGCGTCTTTCGGGCCACCGGCCTGGATGACCAGCTCTGGCCATTGGGTCAGATGGACCTGCCTGTAGATCGATATCGGTCATAGAGCCTTCCGGACATCTAGAAGCCCAACTAGTTTCAAATAGTCCGTACAAAACTTTGCCCACCCTTCCAACCATCCAAATACTGCGCTGTGAATAAACATCCTTTACCTTTTCAAAACTATTGCGTGTGGTTGCACGAGCGCCTCGACTGTTGCAAATGTTTCACTGGTTCCATCGCTGTCCACGCAGGGACCAGGTGGCCATGGGTCTCGGCGACCGGGGACGCAAGCGGATCGCCATCGTGGGCGGCGGCTCGGCGGGCATGACGGCCGCCAAGTCGTGTCTCGAGGAGGACCTGGAGCCCGTGGTGTTCGAGCAGACAGACGCTCTCGGAGGGCTGTGGCGGTACCGGGACGTGCCGGAGTACGGCGTGCCGTCCCTCATGAAGGCCACCATCATCAACACCTGCAAGGAGATGAGCAGCTTTAGCGACTTCCCTCCGCCGCGCGAGTTTGCCAACTACATGCACCACTCGAGCCTGGTGCGGTACTTCGAGCTGTACGCGAACCACTTCGGCGTCACCAAGCACATCCGCTACAACACCGAGGTGACTCGAGTCCAGAAGAGCCAGGACTACGACGAGACCGGCCGTTGGGACGTCACGTACAGGTAAACAACTAAATACCGAACATATAGCCAGGGAAAAAGGTGGGGGGAGTGGAGGGATTCGAACCCCCTAAATACACATACATATCCTGGCTGAGCTTCCGAGACCTAACGGTGGCTCGAGACGGATAAGAACGGAGCCGTCAGTAAAGGAGTATTCACACGAGGGCACGGCCGTAACCAGGAATTTTTTTCGGGGGGCGCTTGTGTGTAGAACGGCTAACTTTGCCAACTAGTGGGCACTGTGAAGGCGTGCAAGTATTCTAGTATCACCTGAAAAGTTAAAACATGAAAAAATTTCGGGGGATGTCAGAACCCCTCAACCCTCCCCCCCCCCCTTATTACGGCCCTGCACGAGGGAGAAATCCGCGGGAGACACTGGCGGATTGCGGATCACGTGACCACGACGTCAAGTATTAGTGAGTGGGCGTGAACCCCCCGCGCCTCCTTGGATGACACGGGGACCTTTTCCCCGACAGGACCAAGGAGGTTAAAATACCTTGGACAGGACAAACGATCCCCCGGCGGTGGGGATATAGCGGAATTTCGGGCTCTTGTTTGGCCACATTGTTGCACTTGCACCTGCAGGGAGCGGCAGTGGGTGTCCAGTCTGCAGCTGCATGGTCATCTGCAGCTCGTCGTCAGCAGCTGGTCAAACGGGTGGTACAAGCCACCAGGCGAATGAAGGGGGAGACATTTGTGGAGACTTCTCCTCGCGAGCTGACGTCACTAGGCTCCGCCTTTATCCACCGAGGATTTGTCCCCCGTCTGAATACCCCTTTAAGCGTTTAAATTTCAGTCACAATGTGAAGAGTAAAAGGTTTCTGACTTCTCCTATATCTTGAGCTCGCCGTGTACGCGTGAAGCTTTTATTTATTTATTTTATTATTATTTGCTTATTTATCCATTCCTTCATTTATTTAAAGTGATTGCAAAATTTTCCAGCTGTTCAATCAACACTCTTCAAACTTAAAGAAATCAGCGTGATTTTTAGGCGTTGAGTAGGATTTTTATCGTTTCTAATTCCTCGTTCACTAAATGTTTGTATATGTTCGCTAAACTTTTTACCATTGCGACAACCTACCATTGAGAAATAAGGCGTTTTGTCATACAGCCGCACGTGTGGGCACTTGCCCTAATGCTGCGCACACCTAAAACGCTGACATTTTATTTTGTATTTCGTGTCGACCTCCGATTTTTCCGCTGTAAATATCACAATAACAGTGATCGAGTATCATACGCCAATGTATCAAATGTATCAGAAGCCTGATTATATCATTTTTCTTTCCTGCCCGTCCCAAAGGACAAAAGGCCAACCGCCTCGGACGGAGACGTTTGACGGCGTGATGATATGTTCGGGCCACCACGTGATCCCCCACGTGCCGACCTTCAAAGGCCTGGACAAGTTCAAGGGCCAAGTTTTTCACACGCACGACTACAAAATACCCGACGGGTTCCGCGACAAGAAGATCCTCATCATCGGCGTCGGAAACTCGGGCGCAGACGTCGCCGTGGATTTGTGCCCGTGCGCTGAAAAGGTTTGGCGTAGAACTCAAAAGCAACTTCACTTTAGCAGTTGGAAAATACCTTTAGTAAAATTCCCTAGTTGGGTCATCCAGGCACATTCGACTCGCATAAATAAGGTTGTTGCGTTCGCGATTCAAGCGAAGCGGGGCACGTTATCTGTACATGTGCAAGCAGTAGTGGTACGCAGTAACACCAGGGCTCAAGGTGGGGAGCTAGATGAGCTCCTGGAAGGCAGGGGCCAATATCTAAGGGGGACACAGGCCTCCTTGTCAGACATCTGGCAGTACATGCACATCTACATACACCGCGTCTCTCTCTCTCACACACACACACACACGCAAACAAGCAGCCCATGGGGGCTGCCCCCCCCCCCCCCCCCGCACACCCTTCCAGCTAGGTTAGGCCCCCTTGAACAAAGGGGGGCAAGTGAATGGCAATACATTTCATTTTGTTATACAAAGCAACGTATAAATGCTCTATTCTTGTCAAATGTGGAATATGCAGAGTGAAAAAACTCGAGATGACGACACGCCGCGTCTAGCCTGTAACAACACAAACACGCCAAGGTATGTTTTTGTTCACTTTTTAGGCAAACTTGAAAGACTCACGCCACAGAAGGATGTTTCTCACATGCTACGTCTGATCACATGGTCAGTAAGTGCTGTAACTAGCATGCGGTGCTGTTTCTGGGCCCACCTTCCGCTAATCGTGTACATGCCTGTACGCCAGTACTTCGCGCTCTGTAGACTACAGTGTCTGAAGCTGGGAGAGCTTCCACGAACGCTCTGCTTTATTGCCTTGGGTGTGCGAGCCTTCGTTGGAAGGTCCTGAGAGGATTCAGCCCTCTGATCGCGATTGGCATCCGACTTGCATGCCCTTTCTGTTTCTTTTTTGTTCATATCTAGTTATCCCTACCAATCCCACGTGAACGGTAGCTGGCCAAAAGTGACGAATTACTTCCATACCCATCTTTCTCACATGTGTGCAATTTATGCGAACCGCAGGTTTACCTGAGCACGCGCCGCGGCTGCTGGGTGATTCGCCGCGTGGGCTTCTGGGGCATACCGGCGGACTCGTTCCTGAACCGTCGCACGGTGAACCTGTTCAACAAGTACGCGCCCGAGTGGCTCGTAAACTTTGTCTACGAGACATACTCGAACGAGGCGTTCAGCCACAAGTTGTACAGGCTCAAGCCCAAGCACCGCTGGCGCAACCAGCACCCGACCATCAATGACGCGCTGCCCAACGGGATCCTCAGCGGACGCATAATTATCAAAGGGGACGTCGAGGAGTTCACCGAGACGGGCGTCATCTTCAAGGGCGAAGAAGGGTATGAGGAGAAGCTGGACGTCGTCATACTGGCTACTGGGTACCTGGTGAGTTGAAAGGCATATATTGGCATGAAAGCTTGAAGATGTGAAGCACGGGGTTTCGCGAAGGCACGCAAATTGTGAGTGAGACAACTATATTGAATATCCTGCAAATTGATGGCCTTAGTCGATGCAGCGCAGGGAACTGTAGAGAGACCCTGTATCTCGGAAGCTTCCTGCGTTTTCTGAATCGCCCGAAGTTGGTCCTGGAGATCTGAGCTAGTCAGTGCGGCGCTCCACCGCGCCCCTAGTTCATCCGGTGGTACTGCGATTATATTCTGAGTTATTTCGCAATCCCAGAGTATGCTCTAGGACAGTGGCGTAGGCAGAAATTTGTTTCGGGGAGGGGGGTCACACTCATTTACATCTGTCATAAAATGCATGGATATTCAGATGCTGTCGACAGACAATTATTTAGTGGCATTATTCGATGAACGCTAGGATGTCTTTAAGCACAGGACCGGGTTGATTGGCGGAACATGGGAGAGGCCTTTGCCCTGCAGTGGGCGTAGACAGGCTGATGATGATGATGATGATGATGATGATGTAACACTTTCTATCAAGTAGCGTCTACAGATTTTCGATATAATTTGTGGATAAAAAAAAAAGGCTATTGGTTGATTACGTGCATAGACACTGTAGACCCTGCTGTCAACATTTCTTTGAAGAGATTAATAGCTGTGTGTCGAAGTGGGTGCCGCGTGAAAAAAGGTTTCGACCCTGG
>NC_051177.1:76367427-76413840 GCF_013339695.2 Rhipicephalus sanguineus | reverse complement strand
TGCCAAATTCCATAACAGTTTAACTTATTGGTGAGTTTTCACGCGTGGAACATGGAGGAAGGAGGAAGAAATTATAATAAACAAATAGAAGTAAAATGAAAGCCCGCATTCGTGCACGATGTGGGGACTTAACTTCAACTGACGCTTAACTTCAACTGAGTTGAAGTTCAGCGCCTGCGTTGTGTTGTATCTTTGCTTTTTCTCACGGCTTCAAAATTTCCTGGAATTTTACGTCACTTCTTTATATTACTATACACACATAAACAAGCTTACACATAGAAAAACGCACACACGTACAAAAACTGTGGGTTTTTCTACGCTTGAGTACCTTTCAGTATTTTTTCCCTTGTTTGTTTCTTACTAAAAGCACTTTAATCTATGTATATGCATGCACGATGATAAGTTGTTACTAAAATGATAAAGTTGTTACTCACATGCATGCAAGCTTTAGAAAACGCCTGCGGGTTTTTCTTTAGTTGGCTACATCGGTGCCCCCGAAAAAATCCTCGAGCCTTTCATTTTGTCCCCTCATTCTGTATGCCGATGCTACAGCTTGAAATACACGTTTTCTTGCCAAGTCGTGCCCAGTGAAATAACGTCAATTTGTTGCGATGGACGAATGACAATTTCCTTATTGACGACCAATGTAGCCTATCCGCCACGATCACGTACGCAGCAAAAAGGAGCCATCATCAGCTATTGATTTGAATCGTACTCGGACGCCGGTTTCCCGCTGCGTGATCAGAATGCAAACTCGTTAGTGAGCGTCTCGTAAGCATGCGTATCTGTACTCCTGCCAACGGTACTAAAACCAGCGGGCAGCTCAAGGTTAAGAACGTGGCATGCAATGCCAGTTTTTATGTCTGTGCTTTCCCGCGTCGCATGTGCAAGTCCCGTGTTGTATGGAAGTACGAAATCTGACCGGTATTGGTAAACGTGCCCGCGATATCGGCAAACGCAAAGGGCATTTCGTTCGCGCTGTGGGCTGGTGTGGCGTACGAAAGAGCCAAAACTCAAGACAGTGCGGCACTTGAAAACGACACCTGTTCGTAAAACGGAGAGCAACGGCAAATTGAAACGGAGGACCACCTGCTCCTTTCGCTTCCTCTCTTCAGTCGTCCTCCCTCCTCTCCCGCGGTCCCTCTCGGCGTACGCCCGCTGCGTCGCGGAGCGGGCGTGCGGATAAACAAATGAAAAACGAAGAAACGACGTCGGAGGTGTGCGCAAGATGCCCATTGTCAAATGCCCGGGGTTCTCGCGGGGGCCTCCGTTGTCTCCCCCGGGATCTCTCCTTCGAGGTTCGAAGAGTCGCCCATTTGGTTTGAGCAAGGCAAGTTTTCGCTCGGCCAGGAATCTCCCAAAGACCTCCCGACGACAGGTTGGACGATGCGTTTTTCTGGAGTTTTTGGTCTGTCATCATGTTACACTACGACGACATGCTGTCTTTGAAGGCGTCGGTGTCATCGTCGGCCTAGTGTGACCAGACGGTCCGGCGACATCGTCGGCCGCAGACTAGTCGGCCGACCGTCTGTGTCTTTCTCGTGTCTGCGTCAGCGTTGGGTAGTTCTAGTGTAAACGCGCTAAACTTCAACTCATTTGAAGTTCAGCGCCGTTCTTGCCATTCACCGTACTCTCTTACGCGGGTTGCAGAAATTAGCGTCTTTCCTAACCTCAAGCCACTATCACTGGACGCCGAAGTGCATCCGTATGGCACCTTGAGTTGGAATACCGAGCTTTGACGCATTTCCAGCGCTTATGCGAAATAGAAAAAAAAAAGCGCTTGAAGTGCATCAAAGTTCACGTTCCTATGGTCGACCTTCCCGCTTTTCCTCTGAGCAAATTTTGATTTGCTGACGTCTCTTTACCTCGCACTGCGCGACAAGGACTATCTGGTGAAACTTATTAAAGAGCCATCATATCTTTCCTCCCAACTCGCCGCCCAATCAACCCTATTTTCCTAGATCTCAAGGGCGCGTGCGCGAGGCACGTGCCGGCTAGCCTCAAGCACAGATTAACAAAAAAAAAAAAAGGAACAGCAGAAAGGGTTGCACGTGCTCGTACTGGCGGAAAATACCGCGCGTATTGGCATATGTCTCCTTACCTCATTATTTTCTCGCTTTTGTCTCCACTACAGACCCGTTACATTACTTGGCAGGCGCCGCCGAATACCAACAGCGGAAAAGAAGGTTCTTCAAACTTCCGTCTTGATCAATACACGCGCCATTATTTACTCCCCACACTTTAGCGTCATTTTTCTCTTTCTCTCTTTTCTTTGTGTGCCAACAATATATCTTGTTTGTTGTGCTTGCCTGTAAAATACACTTTCCCTGTTCATGTTACGTTTTACCCTCCGTACAGCCTGTGTCGAGTATTGCAGAATATAATACGTCCATCTCGTGAATACCCTTTCGGCCTTTGCTCTCATCTCCCTCTTTCTCTCTATCTTCAATCGACAAAGCTCACTCGAGTCGCGCTCCACGCGGGACGTCCTCATAGAGGAAACAGGTAGCGAACTACTCGCACATCAATGCATTCCGGGCGACTTCTGGGGGGAAAAGCCGAGATGGATCGAAAGAGGAAATCGCGCCACCGAATGGCGACACCGAGCGCATCGATCGTCGTTTATACCAGCCGCGTATAAGCAGGCGGCCGTTACAGTAATCCCATTCGCGTGCCCTTGCGCGCACCTCGCACGCGCTCGCAGTTCGCCATCTCTCCGCTAATTCGTTAAGTGGCTTTACGACACATCCATTGTGACACACATCCGAACGCCTGCCGATTACACGGCGTCCTGTCCAACAGGGCTGTCACTTGTCCGTGGGGCTTTCCATAACGCGGCTACGGGGAAAGTAATGTGCACGCGTACGACACGACGTATAGAGACAAGGTTCGTCTCTACGTACTCGGACACTTACTGACAGGATGCGCGAACGCCTTGAGCCGAACGAGAAGCTTGCGCGAAAGCAGAGAGTCCGTCCAACTATTCGGATAAAAATTGTTCCAACCTTGTTCGTGTTGATGCGGCCACACAAGGTGTTAGAGGAACGCTTCACGTTGGTGAACATAGCTCAAATTTTTCTTTAGACATTATGTAAAAAAAATTCTACTAATACTAAAAAAGGGCAATAAAAATCCCAGCCACAAATGTAGCACACACACGCACACACACACACATTTTATTCAGTGACTATCCCTGTCAGTTAGACTATAGTGACAAGAATACTCCAACGACTACAAACGCACTGCCCCCCCTTCCCCTCATTCTCGCCCCCCCCCCCCCCTCCTGTCTTTTGCTAGGCATGTGGCCATCACCTCTAGGCATGAGGCCCTCAAAGGTATACCTGCTCAAGAACAGGGTTCATTTGTAGTGACGCGCTGGCGGACATACGACGGGCCTGTAAGACGTCTGAGGCCACGCACAGCTCGAGATAGGCTTATACCTTCGTTTCGACCTCACGCTACGCGTACGCGTCAATCTACAACATACGGCGTGTTTATTTACTACTCGCGTTCCTTCTCTGCAAATGGCAACCTCGAAGTTTCTCCTTGTACACGCCCCAACAGCAGCCGTGTATGCGGGTGACGCCAAGGATGACGCCACGTCTATCAGCGAATCATTGCGACGTATCGAGTGTGCGGCTGAGTAGAATCAAAAGGGCGACCCGCTGATACCGAGACAACAGAGCGCACGCTCACTGGTGCGCGTAAGCGCCCTCCACTCGCTCGGGTCATCCGCAGCCGCGTACGGCGAAGGGCGCCGCTCGATGAGGCTCCAGACGTATAGACCTTATACGTGGCCGCGCGTAGGTCGAGACATTGGGCGGGGACGGTGATTGTATCCGCGCTATCTGCTCGATATGCAAAGTGACGGCAGTCTAAACTGAACTGCACAGACAGACTGCACAGTCCCTCGCGATATGAGTGGCGTACGGGCGCGGATTATTACCGGCCGCTCAAGGTACGACTGTCACTCACGCGAAACCTTGGCCTCTGGAGATGACAGCACGACTAGCGGAAAAGTTTGTGACGTCACCTCGATGAAATGCGGTTCTTTAAAGAATGCCTGATCACAATGACGAGAAGCAAAACAACAAATGCGGTAAACTGGCCTATCAGGTATGCACGAAGTATTGCCATGCTTGACGATATGCAAAAATCACGCTCTTGTGATGAGACCAGTTAACGCTGGTTATGAATATTCCAGGTGGAAATCAGTTTGTTGACTGCGGCACCTTCCCTCCGTATTACATGTGGTTGTACAGTCCCATTTTCAATCTTCTGTGCAGTACAATGAAACAAGGCGGAAAACGTGTACCATGCTGTGAACCACCGACCGACGTCCGCATTTCACAGCACCTACCAGCCCACCAAAACGCCTGCCGGAGAGCCCCTAGAACCTATGCAAGAGTATGTATATTCATGTCAATTACTAATAGGAGACAACTCCCGAGAAGGAAATTCATCCAGCAATAAGGACGGGATGGAGCGCATACGGCAGGCATCCCCAAATCATGACAGACATTCTGCCACCCGCTGTCCACAGAACACAAATCGTGCAATCATTGCATTTGATGGTGCTAAGATACGGGGCAGCAGCTGGTAGGATAGCAAAGAAATTAAAGGCTACGCAGTGTGCTATGGAATGGAAAGTGATGGTCGTAAGCAACGTTAAGCGATAAGAAGACAGCAGAGTGCATCAGAGAACAAACATGAGTAGCCGACATCTTAGTAGACATTAAGAGAAAGAAATTGACTCGGGCAGGTCACTTAACGCGGAGGACAGATAACCAAAGGTAAGTTATTGGGAAGCGCAGCCAAGGATAGCACAGGGTGGGGAGATGAAACTTTAAAATTTGCAGGCGTTAAAAAGGAATCAGCTCGCGCAGCTAGGACAGGACAAATTAGAGGTAATTGGGAGAGACCTTCTAGGTTGCTGCTGCTGATGATGATAATGACCATGTCAAAGGAGCTTGTGCCAAGCATAGGCACCAACGTTTTCATAAATAGGTTAGTTTGAATAATCGAAAACGGTGTCTATCGTCTTTCTTGCTGAGGTCTGCGTCATCCTACAGTGATCCCTCGACCACTTCGTCCGTTCAACCAATTTATGGTAGCCGGCGTGGTTAACCTTCTGCGGAGACGTGCAGTTCCAACATTTACGTCAAAATTCGCAGTCAGCGCAGCAACGCGTCATCTGGAAGGAGCATTATTTGCCAGTTCAGTTTAGTGGTATACGATAAAGGCAACGACAACGGGCCCGGGGTCCCCGAGATGTCCGTCGAGGAAAAACGAAAGTGTCTGTCCCCGGCGAAGAGGCCGCCATGCATCAAGGCCACGGTGAACGGCCTCATAGCGTGCTGGCACGCTATTGCGCCAGATACGGATCTCTCCTACACACGCACACGTCCATCGCTTAGATCGAGGAGAGCCATACACTCGCCACCACTATAGAGGAAAGCCGAGGTGACGTCACCTTACCGCCGCGCTGCTGGCATCCGGGATTTTTCCTCGAAAGCGCGCGTCGCTCACAGCTGATACGGAAATGCGCGGCACTTATAATGCGTCCCCAACGCAACCCGCACAACTCTTTTTTTTTAACGTTTTTTATAATACACGATGCACGCGACGGCGAGTCGTTGCACTATAATAGAAAGTATCCACGCGTTGGAAGCGTCCTTGTTACGTGACACCACATGCCTGTACCACAGCAATGATTTAGAAATATGCGTCTCCGTTAACGCTCCTTGAGGACGACTTCGTACATGTTCACGCGATCAGACGTCACATATAACAAACTTGCACGTTATTACTGAACTTGAATGTTGCTCCTGTTCCTCCCCATGTGCTGGCCTTTCTTGCCCCACTTGGCGCGATTACCTTTAAAACGAACCAATTAGCATCTAAGATGTCGTCCTTCCCTAATCTCTCAATGTAGGGTAGCCAACCGGAAGCTTTTATAATTAACCTCCCTGCCTTCTGACTTTCTGTTGCTTTCCTTCCTTGATATCGCGATCGATTTCTACTTTCGTATAATTGTTCGAAAGATGCGAGTCCAATTCTAAGAAGTGCCGAAAAAGTGCGTTGCACGGAAGTAATACGCTCAGTGACAACTTGAGAATTCGGCGCGAGCTTGCCCGTTTCCCATTACATAGTATATAGGAAGCCTTCTTTCTTTATTGCATCTAGATCTCTTGTTCTTTCACTCTTTCTCTTCGCAGCGAGTCTCCAGTGGACGGTAACTGTGCCCTTGCGTTAACCTTTTCGTACCTTGCTCATTTGTACATAATCTGAATTGCCATCATCAGCGGGGGGCCAAAATGGCCGCGAATATATGTCTACAGTGGTGGTAGTCAAGTTGTAGACGCTCGCCCCGCCCACCGACTTCTAACACCTCAGTGAGCGAGTTTCGCCTACGGACTCCGAGATCGTGCGTGCGCTGACGACCTTCGTGCACCAATGTGTTCTCTCCACCGCATGCTTTACGCGTTTAGCCCGATCATCAGTCACTCCGACGTCGACCTCTACGTCATCGCTAGACTCGGCGTCTCTCGGCACGAAATTTTTCCGTAAAATGTCCGGCGCGAAATGCCATAGAATATATAAGATACGCATCAGGAAACGAACATATACGCTCAGGCCAACATACTTCGCGTGTTGACTCACATCAACCCCTCCTCATGAATCAAGCATGGCGAGATATCGTGTTGAAAGGAATTATAACGCAGTTCAAGCACGGCAATCAGATTACTCGTGGAATAAAAGTTTTCCCTTTCCTTGGAACTGCCCCTGCGCGTATAAATGGCGACCATGCATGGCAACGCGCATCGACCTTCCGCATCTGAAACGGAAAAGAATGAGGGAAATAATGCCCGTGTAGCAATTCTGTGGACCTCCAGGAAACCTCGGTTGCACCATCGTCCCTTTCGCTCCTGACGTGTCCTACATCCAAATATATAATCCGAATGGGAAATATACAAAGAAAGAAAGAAAGAAAGAAAGAAAGAAAGAAAGAAAGAAAGAAAGAAAGAAAGAAAGAAAGAAAGAAAGAAAGAAAGAAAGAAAGAAAGAAAGAAAGAAAGAAAGAAAGAAGAAAGAAGAAAGAAGAAAGAAAGAAAGGCAAGTCGCGACTGAATTCCCTCGAATGCAGCAATGGGACATGGTGACTGTGTATTAGCGCGCATTCTCAGGGTTCAAGCATGGTCGCGTCAGAAAAGGAACGCAATGCGTGCCCACATACGACGGGTACGATTGAGTATAGAGAGGCTGCAGTTCCTCCTTCCTCACCGTGCCTCTGTTTCACCGCTAGCGATGCGTGAAAAACCGGAATTGACCTTCCACGCTCGTAATTCCAAAGAAAAAAAAAGAAAGAAGCGAGCATAGAGGTTACATGTGTTGAGGCCACCAGGAAAGGCTATCTATATATGTAGCGCGAGCGCTTTCGAGAACCAGGAACGACGGCTGCGCTGTCACTTTCCTTTCGCGCGGTGGCGCTCGGAGCATAAATAAACATCGAGACGGTGAAACAACCAAACAAACAAACACGCGGCCACACCAACCGGGTCCCCGCCGCTCGGAAAGGCTGGATGCTGCGGCGAAATCAGGGACGCGTGGTGAACGGCCTCAAACATGGCGGCCTATAGGAGCCGCAAACGGCCGCGATGGTGACGTCACATTGAAGACCCGCCAATGTCGGCCTTTCAGAGCAGACGGTTGCTACTAGCGTGGAAGTAAGCGGGCGCGCGGTATTATACCAACGCCACACGTCGCAAGGTGGCATATCAAGGCTGCCTTTGTGACGTCGTAATTGGGACCACGCGTGGTGAATAACTCCGCCGAGGCACCCTTCGAATTGTAAGCAGCCCAATTACCCAGCGCGCTTGTTCTGTAGGTGGTAGTGCTGAGTAATGACGTCACAGTGTCGATAAGCTGGTTTCAATGCGGTAAGAAAGCCCAATGCCGGGAGCCTGACTCACTAGCGTACCTTTCAAAGCTCGCGAAGAGCTGTTGCAAATAAAGGGATTAAGCCCAATCAAATAGCCATTTGTCCTCTAACGCTGCAGCTGGCCGGATGGTCGACAATGTGTTCACGTACGCAGGACGAGTCAGCAAAGCGCGTGACACCACCGTACACGATTTCTCAGTCCTTGTAGGATGTATAGCGGTGCGAGATACTGACACACACTGACAGGCTTTCGTCTCGTTTACGTAACATTTCCCGCGCGCAAATATATTGCCTTCATTTTTCGTCAACTGCGAAAGTGTGCCGAAAGCAACAAGACCACGCGGGCAACCGCAATAATTCTTCAATTCGGGCGTTGAGTTTCTTTTTCTTTCTTTTTTTTAACCTCACTAATTTCCGCATATACCATCATCGCCTTAGATGTGGAAAAGTTGAGTGAAAAGCCAAAAAAAAAGTATGTGTTAACAGAATAAGTAACGGAGGCAAGGGAGTAATCAGTGAACTGTTTTCTATTCCTTCTTTTGTTTCTTAGCGATTGAATACAGTAACACAGGCACGGGGACTCCAAGGTTTCACGCTCGAATTGTATTCTCAAAGGCTGGAAATTAAACCTCGCCCATATATTCTTAGAAGCGCTCAAAGACGGGCTCGTTTTGTGTTAACTCAGCTATATACGAAGGGATATATTAGTGTGCACACTGTGGGTAGAACTTGGACGGAAATGTGTGCATGTCAATGTCTTATTGCAAAGGTAACTACTGCAAGCGAACTATCCATTGCGATGTTATTTTCTTTATTTTAGTTCCAGTTTGCTATATGTTCTTTTCTGAGCTCGTTCATTTTCGTTATGGGGCCTTTTCTTTTCTCTCTCTCCCTCTCTCTCTCTCTTTTCTTGCGCCGCAGAACTTGTAGAAATGTAATAGCTGAGAGTATATATAAACCTCAATATCACCACAGCAATCCCGTTAAAACATAACAGATTCAGCACTGATTGTCGCGCAACCGTATATTCCCGCGTCGACAACGTTTCCACGAAATGTCGCGTAAGATGTCTCCCCTGACGGTTGAGCGCCTGCTTTCGCACAAGGCGTACTCAATGGCCATAGATACGTACGTTTTTGTAGCAAGTGGAAACGCTTGGTCGTGTGACGTCTGGCGACAGGCGTTTGCGCAGCGCTCTGCTAAACGCTTATCTCGGTCTCTCGATAAACCACTTAAAATAGATTATCTCGGCCATTTCTTGATGCTTCAAGCCCCTCGATTAGGGGGACAAAGGGCGGAATGCCCTCTAGTGCGTTCATAAGGACACACGTGTATGAACACGGACACTTGATGGAGACGCACGATTCCATCGAGCGGCCGTGGTATGACTCTCTTTAAAGAGTCACGTGAACTCTCTTTGGAGGTCATTTTACTCTCGTGGAGGAGTCGTAGGACCCAAAAGAGAGTTAACGTGTCGCATACGTGGCAAGTCAGGACATATACTCTTCTTTTATTCCTTGGAGTGTGCTTATAAGCGTTTTCGATGCGAGGGCTCGTTCACGAGGGCCGGTATACTTACGAAAACATCTTACGCTAAAAAAATTCGCGAGAGATCATATCGGGCAATCCTGACTTTGGACATATTGTCAGCGAACCGGGCCGGCTAATGGCTAAAGAAAAAAGGGGACCATGAGGCGATGCGAAGCAGCGTTTCGGCATGTCGAGCCCGCGTTTCAGAGGGGGAGTGGAGAGGAGGTGTGGAGAGGGTTTGCGCATGCGCAGTAAGGGTGGTCACGCCGCACACCACCACGGGATTGAACTCCGCCATAAGCTGCTTCGCATCTAAAAGAAAAAAAAAAAGAAACACGAAAGATAAGGCTTGTGAAATCGAGCCGAAGAGTTTTGTTCGTGTAGAAGTTATCCGACATTAATTAGCTGCCCCCCTTCGTAGACGCGTCTTGACATGCGATTCGCTCTTAAGAACGATTCTTGGATCGAATTAAAAAAAAACTTCTGTTAGTGCGTTTCACCATTTTCTGGCCGTCTTCAAGACGCCTTTATTTATTATTATTAAAAAGAAATTATGGCAGCTTCGTACCAGTGTTGCCAAGACTGAAGGAAGAGCGGAGCTGGCCGGCCTTTCTTGTTTCTCTTTACTTTTCTCTTTATCTCTATTTCTTGTATGTCTTTTTTGTATTTCTTTCTATCTTTTCTTTCTCTCTCAATCTATTTATTTGTCTTTCTTCCCTTTCTTTCTATCTACCTTCTTTTTTCCCTCCATTTCTTTCTTCCTTCTCTTTGTCTCTTTTTTATATCTCGTTTTTGTATCTGTTTCTTTCTGTCTCTTTCTCTCTCTATTTCTTTATCTGTCTTTCTATCTTTTCATGTCTTTATACCCTCCATTTGTCTCTGTTTTTCTCTCCCTCTTTCTTTCTCTCTCTCTTTCACGTATTCGTTTTCGTTTAACGCTCGCACCTGTTGTACTCGGTAGTGGAGTTTGCCCAATTCCTGTCGAGCATATACTCTCCCGAGGTTTTTTGTTCGCGTTGAACAGATTACGGCCGGCTTAAACAGCTCTGCTGTTAAAATGGGCCCTGCAGTGTGAGGGTTCTTTTCTGCAGTGTGAAGTGCAGGTTCTACATTTCAACACTACACTAAGTTAGCATTGCGTTAACTTACTAACCATTCGGCCACCATGCACCGTAGTTTCGTGCGAATGAGTGAAAACAAAACAGCAGCTCAGAATTGAAAGAGAGGTAACGTATGTGACCTCTGATGTACCAGATGGCAGCATACGTCGGTGAATTAATCAACGATAAACGCAGCTATAGGTGTTGCGCAACTTCTTTCGGTCACAAAAGATCCATAATTAATTTCGCGTACGCGACATATTCATCAAAAATTCCCCAAGCATGTACTTATACAAATACACGTACATTTGCAATTTATCTTTCTCTCGAGCTTTGCAGCGTTCAAACGTTGAGAAGACATTCGCGAATGCTAACAAGACTAGTGAAGCCTCGGTGATATGATCACAGCTCATACGAATTTCGGGGTGATGCGAATTTTTCGTCGGTCCCGGCCAAGGCCCATTGGCCTGCAATGCAATGGAGTACGGTTGCTGCGAACTGTTATTCGCCCAGCGACGCTTGATACGAACATACGCTACCACCCAGGCACAAAAAGGTGCTGTCCGCGCTGTCGCGGAAGACGCACGTGCGAGCGCGGGAACACAAGCGTGGGCATGCTAGCCGCACCGCCAAATCGTCAGAATCACGGTGTAAGAAAAATGTTGCAATGGCTTAGCTCGGCTATGCCAGGATGACGTAGCGTTAGCAAAGGTTCAGCTTATTATTCTTAGCTTTCCTGATTGTCTAGAATTAGCTTGATTGTCATGCTTACTGCAGCTCCAATGACACACACACGGTATATGTATTATGTGGCACATGCATATTTATTTTGCCAGGCAACTACTTCGGGATCCGATGAGTTAAGCTTTTCCGCTCTTCTGCGCCGTTGAGCAGCATTTGCGCTCTCCTTCTAGATTACTATACCACATTCGCAAACGCCAGTCAGAAGCGCTATCAAGCTGCTCCAGCGTAGTGTCAGACGGCGACTGCACAAAGAAGGCGAATAGCTGCGCGCGGGCCGGCGCCAATACGTCTGCCACGGCTACGACGTCACTCCTCTGGAAAGCGCAGACCGGCGGCGGCGGAGTGCGCGGGAGGTGTCGGCTCCGGTGTGTGACATCACTGATCCTCGCGCATGCGCAGCACGGCTCTTGAGGAGGCACGCGAAACTGGCTCGGCTAGGCCAGTGTAGCTAACGCTACAAAAACACTTTTGTAAAGGTGGACGAGGACCGAAAGAAGGCGAGGATGGTCTTGGCGAAGGAGTCAGGCATCACAACGTCAACATGCACGACCGTTGAGGTCGCACTTATGCGGGCACGGTCGTAAATCACATCCCCAACACCTACGCGATAACAAAATCATGACACAGGACCGTGGTTCTGTAATTTTGCGGCCTTGATCCATCGCGTCAAAGCGCTTCTTTTGTTACTTTCGCTGCAGTAATCCGGTATCATCCAAAGAAGCATGCTAAAATTTGGAAGGGGCTACACTGCTGTCGCGGGTCACAACGCACCTGGTTCATTAACTAAATACGCGCATACGGGCCATATATTTACGAGTGCTAGCATGATTGCCCGCATCTAAAAACTTAACTAAAACATTGAGGGTTCTTCCTGACGTTGCTGTGGCCCTGAAAAACAATAAATGAAAATATACGCCAGCTTTCTTTTGTCGCGTGCTAATTTTTCATGCTTTCTGGTGATACGAATATTTTTGGTGGTCCCGTGAGATTAGTATCACAGAGGTTTCACTGCATTACGAAATGATATTATATCTAGTACAATTCTTACGACGGCATTCGCATCGTTCTCAACAGCTGATTTTTTTTTTTAGAAGTACTTCCTAGAAGGCATATTGAAGATAAAATGAAAGTCAAGTGGGCTTACCAAATCTCTGTGCGCCCTAAGACTGTATATGATTGTTCCATCTTGTCTCCTCGACAACACTATTCAGTAGATAAGGTGGAACGCATCCAAAATCGTTCTGCTTGTTTCGTAACGAGTAGTTACAGTCTTCATGGCTATAGCATGAGCCAGAGTAAACGCAATATTATTATGTTCGCCAACGTGGCTTCGTATCGCTCGTTTGCTCCTCTAGGATTTTATTTTTCATAAGTACTTTAATAAACCGCGGTCTAGGGATATCTCGCTTTAAATTTTTTTCACGTGATCACCTCGGTTTCAGGCGCGCTTTTAGGCACGCACAAGTATTTCAACAATTCTGTACTGTCACGCAGTCCCGCCACGGTGGTCTAGTGGTTATGGCGCTCGACTACTGACCCGAAGGTCGCGGGATCGAATCCCGGCCGCGGCGGCTGCATTTTCGATTGAGGCGAAAATGTTTGAGGCCCGTGTACTTAGATTTAGGTGCACGTTAAAAAACCCCAGGTGGTCGAAATTTCCGGAGCCCTCCACTACGGCGTCTCTCATAATCATATCGTGGTTTTGGGACGTTAAACCCCAGATATTATTATTATGTACTGTCACGCATTTTCGCAATTTAAAACATTCTACGAGGCAATGTGATGTCTCTAAATAACCTTGTAAAATTTCGCAAATTTCAACTTAATACGCAAACTTGATTTCGCGTAACAGTACTTATTCTGTTTTACGTATTCGCTTCCGCGCTTCACCACCTTGTTTTTTTTTTTTTTCCTTCCAATGTGAAGTTTGCCTAGGTGGCTTGAGTGCTCAGGTTATCACTTCTTGTATCATTATTTCTAGCTCGTTTCATTTTGATGACCTCGCGTTCACTGTTTTTATCCCCTGTAATTTACACTCATTCGATTACCTAGGAACCTTGTGACCTCCCTCCGCTCAGGAAGGCAGCTCAGCCCCTCAGCTGCGAATTCTACGTCGACTTAGTGCTGCGTTTCTTTGTCGAATGTGACCTCTGCTGGCACTCCTCCACGTAATTTTGGTATAGAAAGCTCCACTGGTACTAGCCACCAAAACATCACCCTTTTGAATGCCAAGAAGGCTGTAAATGTGCAGTCGCCACAGCATGCAGTGACCTCCGGTTGACCGATCGACGTTCGCATTCGAAACAAGTTGCTGACAATGACGAAAGAATAAAGCCACAAACACAAGGTCGAGAGCGCGAACGCATAAAATGAGAGGGGTCGGCATAATACCAGCGAAAGAACAGCAGGGCACGTGCGCATAAAAATGCGGCCTATATACGTATAGTGCTACCGGAACATAGCACCAAATGAATTCCTTTTATGTCCACGCTTGCGCACGTGCGAAGGACGGTGACGAAATGCGACCCGCTGAGCAGGTATGCCCAGTTGAGCAAACAACGTGGTCGGCGGTACATATATGTTTACGCACCGTGGCGAAATTCTCGGAACGATGCCCGGAAGGCTACAACGACGTCTCTGTGCGCCACTCTTCCGTCCTTATCCAGGAGCTACTGAATCATGATACCTTGCCGAGATCGAAATGTATCAACGTTAGGAATCGCGGGACGCGTGCAAATAAAGTAGGTGTATGAAGAGATATGGGCCAAGCACGAAGATGGCCATCCTCAGGAAGTCCGCCGCATTTAACGGCGACGGGAAGAGAGAATGTGTTTTACGACAGTACTGGTTACGTATAGGACTAGATCAGAAAACAAACTGCAGATAAAAGATAAAAGATAGCAACCCAGAAATGAACCTCACGATAAAAGTACGGAGGGTGGGAGGGGGGGGGGGTGTCAGGTGCTCGTTGGAATTATTTACCCCGGCCCGGTCGTCTTTTTGGACGGCGTCGTGGCGCCGTGCAAAAAGGCTGATTGCCAAAGATACTTGATTTTCAGCTGCAGTGGCGCAGTGGAGGAATTTTTTTTCACTCACTAATATGCTACGAGTTCAGCTGAGGGTGCGAAGATAGCTTGATGTCGCGGTGCTAGCATTGACCAGAAAGAGCAACAGTAACAACAACAACAAAAACAATGATGACAAGCCTTTGAGCTTTAAACTGTTGCCGCTGAAAAAATTACGAGGCACCGAATGGCTTCGCTAACCCACATTTAAATATACGCACAGTTGTATGCTCTCTGACGCTCTAGTTAAAGGCAGTCAATATAGATAACTTGCTTTCTCTTCCTTCCTGATAAAGCATCGGCAATACATGCGAGGAACAAACAAATGCGAGTAACTGAAGAAAGATAAGAAGGAGGTCGCGGTTAGGTGTGGTTAAACCGGCCATGCACCGTGTTTTCCGTTACCGCGTTCAACTGGGCAACGCGAGGCCCGAGCGCTCGGCGGACGTGGCTCGCCTGGCAGCCGAAGCCGGCACAGATTAGACCGCAGATGCTGGTCGGGTCAACGACCGTCGCTGCCTCCCGTTGGTTTATCGTGGGCTTCTCCCGCCCAAGTAACGCTAAAGCGTTGACTGTTCAGTCTACGGGGCCGTAGCTCTTACGACAGCTTTACGAGGGTTTACATATCGCTAATATTATGCACCAGCGGGTCATCTGTGCATGGCTATATTGAGGCGAATGCCTTAGATGCCTCATCAAATGCGAAAATTGAACAACGGCTCCCGCCTGCGGCATCTACCCGAGTGATGAAACAAAAATAATCTAAACGTGATGACGTCATCATGGCTTCACAAATCGCCAAAATTTGTGATGTCATCGTGATGTCACGGGACGTAACATCACACGATGACATCACCACATGACATCGTAACTTGGTCAAAGGCGGGCCGATCACGGAGGCTGTGCAAAACCAGGTAATGTGCCTCTGATCCCGGAGGCAGTTAGGTTCAGAACCACGTTAGGTGCAGAAAGCTTTCGGAGGGTGGCGGGGCAGGATCAATACATCGACTGAGAAGAAAAAGAAGGTGGCTTTCGCCTTCCAGTCGTCTTAGGTGAGTGTATTAGAGAGCCTGTGAATTTTTTATACCGAACTGCGACGTCACATGATTGGTATCTGAAGATAAGCAGTGTGAATTGGGAAATGGGAATTCACGGATACTTTTGTTCGTAATACTGATTTGCCACTGGCCGGATCTTGCTCTCTTACGAAGAGAATTTTAGCGTAAGAAAATCTATGCGAATAATTACAAAAATAATAATTTCTCAAGAGTTTTACGTGCAAAAACCACGACATGATTTCGAGGCACGCCGTAGTGGAGGGCTCCGGAAAATTTAGGCCTCTAGCAGCCGAGCACCGTAACCACCACAGCGGAAGTGGTCCATATTCACAAAATATCTTGTGCACCTAGGATAGGAGCAAATGCCAGTCAGTCGACAAGTTTGGCATATTATCACCGAAACTGACCAACCAATGGCAGGGATCCCTTACAAACAACAACACGAAAGAAAGCAAGAAAATTAGCCGCTGTCCTGACGCTTTTTTTTTCTGCTTTCTTTGCGCAACGCGTGTAGGAGCACGCTAAAAGTCCGTGCCACCAACACGGGACTGCAATCATAAGATCAAACACACACTACTATAGTCCACAAACGACAGGACAGTCGCGACGGTCCACGTGACATCGAATCACGCCGTGTCCGTAGACGCCTGGGTCTCGTCATTTAGTCCGCGGAGTCGGCGACCGTTTTCCGCTTCCTCAAATGCGAAGCTATTCCCCTCCCTCACACCTTTCCCCTCTCTTTCCCTCCCGGAGCCGGCGCGCCCTTTTTACGGAAAGTACGCGCACCAAGACTATTCCAGGAAGGCGTCGCACGGCGCCTCTCTCCTGAATATACGCAACAACGTCGTTCATATATCTGTGAGACCCGCGTCAGCCCGCCAACCCTGAAGGCCGCAATATGCAAACCAGTTCGCTCGGTGTTCGCCACGCCGTGCAAAGAAAAGGACGCCGCGACACCTTCTAATTTTCACGGAGCGGCGCAGTGGGGGCCTCAAGCCGTGCGCAACACGAATAAGCACGTGCTCTATAGTGCACAGTCACTCACCGCGATCTCATCGACGACCTAGCGAAACACTGCCGACATATAGTCGTCGTCTCCCTGTCAGTTGTTCCTATTCTCTTTGTTGCCGGCGTCTCTGCACTCTCTGAACTTCGCGAGGCTCTTCCGCGATGTCACCTGCTTGCATCGTCGTCCAGACCCGACGTTCCGTATCGCCCTTTCCGTTCCACTTTCGAACGTTACGCCTATATACGTGTGTATACCGGTCTGAAGATGCGTCTGTATAGATATTCGCTTCCGCTTTCGCGTTCGCCCTCTTCCCGTCTGCACCATATATTCGAAAAGGCTATAGATTTCACGTTTTTAAGAGCCCGCCCTTCTGACCCCCGTGGAGCAAACCTATGCCTTTTCGTCCATGCGTCGAAAAGCTCACAAACAACGGTAGTTAAAGATCCAGACATATACGGTTTCCGTAAGGAGGCGGTTGTCAGTTTTGTATAGCAGGTAAGGTGTTGCACTGCTATCAGGCTAGAGGACGCGGGTTCGACTGGCGGCCACATGTCGGTGGGAACAAAAAGCAAGAGCGGACGTGTATATACTTGAACCCAAGCGCACGTTAAAGAAGCCCAGGTGTTCAAAATTTATCCGAAGTCCTCCCACTGTGGCGTGTCTCATAACCATATGCATGGTTTTCGGCACGTAAAACTCCAGAATGTAACACGCCGTCGATTTTGTCGAACAGCGGTAGGCATGCGGATGATGAGAAGGATGCGGATGACTTTGTGCACTGAATAGACGGCGACTGTACATTGTTGCCGCCGTTTCAACCGCCTCTCTGCATTCACACACTGGACTTCTGGGCCCGTATTCACAAAAAACGTCTTACGCTAAAAATTTGTGCAAGATAATATTTCAGCCAATCACGACGCGGGACATATCATTAGCGAAGCCAGCTAACCAATAGAAAAACGCACTTATGCAAGATAAGTTTAGTGAATTCGGGCCCTAGCTATTTTGACCACGCAGGAGTACAGACATTCTAGCAAATGCTACAAACCATACACGACAAGCGATAGTCAGGTGACTGAAGACAGTGAATAAGCTACATGTGCTCGTAATCAAAGCGCTCAGCATTGGAAAGGTGCATAATGCAGTCCTTTCAGGAGAATGTGAAGGATCTTCTTACAAGGCGAAAACACGGCCCACGAGAGACCGATTCCCGCAGCCTGCAGTGCAGGAACACGGTATCTGTTTGCCCCGTCGAATGCTCGCATGTATCAGCGTGTGAATACGATGGCTCAGCCATGGCTTTCCGATAAATGGCTGGGCGCCAGGGGCGTAGCCGGAAATTTTTTTCGGGGGAGGAGGGGGTTCAACCATACTTTATGTATGTTCGTGCGTGCGTTTGTATGTGTGCGTGTATATATACGCAAGCAAAACTGAAAAATTTCAGGGGGGGGGGTGAACCCCCCCCCCTTGGCTACGCCCCTGCTGCGCGCTTTCTCTGCGCAACTTATTGGACGGCAGCCAGACAGTCGCGTCCATTCGACTCGTTCCCGAAGCACCGGTTCTTTATCTTTTTTTTTTTCCTCAACGCCGCTGCGCATCGAGAAAGTAACGATAAACATCTGGACCTTCTTTTGCGGCCGCGAAGAATAATAAACAGTCGCACGTAAGTTGGCGTATGCGTGGCCTTGAAATTGCATAATTCCGAACCCATACAAAGGCATGCGTATCGTCGAGAAGAGCTCGCAAGGCCTGTCTTTTGTGTGTATTCTGAACGTGCATTCGATGAGCATGAAAGCTATCTATACAGTCATTTCAATGATAAAGCATTGATCGCCGAGGTTTCTTATCGTACGCACACTGTCATAAGATTTAATTATTCTTCTTTTTATCGTGTTCATTAAGCTTTCAATAAAGGCACCTAATCACTTACTTAGCTTTCCGTGAGCGCCGTAACATATGCTTGTGCAACAGCGCCAAGTTATCATCCAGTCACAGGCAGCCATGAGGGCGGCTTCCAGTGTGAGCTTTGTCATATGTAATGAAGAAGCAAAACCTGAAGTCCTGCGAAAATCGAGGTGTAGTGCACGCTTTTTACAATTCTGAATTTGAAGACGCAGA
Source organism: Rhipicephalus sanguineus (assembly GCF_013339695.2). Classification (NCBI taxonomy): domain Eukaryota; kingdom Metazoa; phylum Arthropoda; class Arachnida; order Ixodida; family Ixodidae; genus Rhipicephalus; species Rhipicephalus sanguineus. Next base: position 76,395,274 of record NC_051177.1, on the reverse strand, counting down.
CAAGACAGCGTTTCAGACGACGCCACGAGACGGTACGACGTGTCTATCTGGATTAGAGTTACTGTATAGTTACTGTATAGCATGTAAAGTAACTCTAGTTCGCCTTTCCTCTTCGTTTCTCGCTCTCTCTCTCTAGTTTGGATTAGGGCGCCTCGCAGTGAGGGCCACTTCCCTTGTGAGCAGGGTAGTGACACCCTTTGTCCAGGTGAGCGCCATATTGGGTCGAAGTCGACGCGGAAGCCGCCTCTTAACCCTTTGTGCGACGGCGTGACACATACGTGCCACTTTTCCGTCTGCAGGAAAAAAAGTCTTCGTATTCTCGAGGAAAAATCCTTTACCACACTTTCGAAGGGCGGAAGTAGTGTCACAGTGGCGTTGAATTTCGATCAATTTTTCATGATAGCTTCTGGAATTTATTCTTCTACAGATAGAAAGAACCCACCAATCGAAATACCGGATAATTTCCAATTTCTTCTGGTTTTTCAGAGAGGTGATTTTAGCTTCCAGTCATCGGGCGTTTTTGTAAATTTGCGGGATAACTTGACCGATAAATGCATCGAAACAATCTCCTGCGATATTGCCACGCCCATCCCTCAGCGTAATTGCGGATATTGGTGCGTGGAAATATATTTCTTGATAGTATATATATCTTGAAAAGCAGGCGCATATTCAGGGACAACAGCTGTACTCGAAAACTCCGACAGCCGAAGCAATGACAGGCAAATGGACAAAAAAGTGGTTGGTGCATGCGGTGAAGTAGGCTTTACAGGAAAAGACCACAGCGCTATGACGGCTCACAAGAGGTGCAGGTGGTGTTAATTCTACTGCTGGAATGAGATCCCCACAACTTTCCTCAGCACACCTCGAGAAGAACTGCTTCGGCCGTTTCATCCCAAATACCCGCTGATCGAGATGGTGCCTCCATGAGACAGTGGGACATACATGTCCCACTTTTTTTTCAGTAAACTATTGGCTTGATTTTGATGAAATTTGTTTTATAGCATTTCTTTGTAACTCATATGAATATACCACAGCCGCTTTTTATATGATCGTGTCAAAAAAAAATAGGCAAACCCACAAAGGGTTAAGGTGACATGCAAACGTGATGACAGAGGCGCACGTTAAACTGCAGAAATAAGAGAAACGACGAGTGAGAGTGAGAACGACTTTATTCAGAATATCCTGAGAAGGCGAACTCACACATTACATTCAAGGCGACTGCCATAGAGCGCGTCTGCGTGCTCCGACACAGCATGGCGGTTCTGTCTGACGCGTTGCGACCCTAAATCTTGTCTACATGAGTGTTCTTTGATCCTGGCACTATGCTCGCGGACAACTTTTCTTGTTGATGAAGGGAAATGTGCGGGGGCGGAGCTTCTTCACGTGTATGCGCGAAGTAGTCCGGTCTGGCGCGCGTTTCGTACCGCTGTGAAAAAGTGATGGCTCGCGCAATTAGCGTATGCATATCGACGCAAACACCGCTTAAGGCCCAAACACACGTACGCGTTGCAGCGCGTCAACGCGTGACCTTTTGACGCGGCGCCGCGTCCTTTCCCTATGGGGAGAGAGGGCGCGCGGCTACACGAAGCTGCGTGCCCTCCCTCTCCATAGGGAGAGGGCGCGGCGCCGCGTCAAAAAGTCACGCGTTGACGCGTCTGCAACGCGTGCGTGTGTTCGGGCCTTTAGCGTTCGAGGAACACGTAAAAGGGGCGTCTTTCTGACGCGTTCAAAAAAGCAAAGTGACCACGTATAAAGTAAAACAAATGCAAATATCTCACTGGTGTGTGCTGCGTCCTGTCTCAAAGAGTTACATGCAGGTAATGAAGTAGTATATTATATATATATATATCTAACGTGGAAAATACGGGCGCAATTGTGGAACAACATTCATTAGCGGTGGGATATACGCCTGCTTTAGCTCTGTATAGCCTTCCCTTCGTTGCCAAGAAGAGTTGTCCGCGAGTATAGACTTCAATGTTTAGAGTTCTACCTGCTCTACTATGGGAGAGCGGTGAGCTGTCCCGAAAACACTTCTACTGGTGGAGATCAGTGTTCAAAAACTGCCGTTGTAGCTGTCGTTCAGTGATATATCACTAACTGTACTTCATCTCAGCCGTATGAATTCCTCCAACAAACTTTGAGACTTTCGGTAAAAGAGAACATCAGTATGTAACCTATGCGATCCGTAAACCAGCTCTTAAAGGAACGCTCCGCCTCCAACAGATGCTTTTTACTTTTAAGTATATATAGCTTAGAAAGAGCGGCACTTATGATCGTTATGCACTGCTATGGCGCTCTCAGAGAACAAAGTAGTAAGCGCGGCTGATGAGTGATACATGAAGTGTAACTATAAGGACCCGAGTAAAAAGAAAGAATAATTAATTTTGGGGTTTTACGTCTGTCATAATATGATTATGAGGGAAGCCGTTGTGGGGGGCTCCGGAAAGTTCGACCACCTGGGGTTCTTTAACGTGCACCTAAATCTAAGCAGACGGGTCTCTAGCATATTACCTCCATGGGGCCGCGATTCGATTCCGCGACCTTCGAATCAGCTGTCAAGCACCATAACCACTAGACCATCTCGGCGGCTAACTTATAGCATATTATCGCAACTGTCTTAGGAGGCATGAATCTATTCGAGCAGATTTTGCCTTCTGATCTTCGACTGCTGTTGTCATTGCAGTCACAACGAAGTAATGGTCGTAAGCTTGTAATAAGCGTCTTGTGGCAGCGTCGATTAATTTAAGACTACTTACAAGAAATCTAACTCTGCTTATATAGCGTTTCTTGGGCGCTGAATATTCTACTACAGTTCACGTTGAATAGCCGGCACAGGAATATTTCAGGCTGCTGCATGCAGGTGGAAAAAGCGCGTGCTCTGACAGCCGTTACGACTTCAAACAGCTGGTGCTCGCGCGCACTCGCAAAAGAAAAAAAAATGTATGGTTTCTGCCACAGGTGCGTGCGTTGCAAAGACTCGTTTCAGTTTTTCCGGACTCGACAAAGCGTATGCGTAACTGTATGACTGAATATCATTGATGCGTAGGTATCCACGGGCTCCCTTGTCGCTGCGAAGAGTACGGGCAGAGATTGATGCAGCAAGTTTTATGGCGTTAGCACGTATCGACATTGATAGATAGCTAACATTTTTTAGATGCGAAGCAGCTTTTGCGTTGGGCTTTGTTCGTAGTTTCATTGGCGACCGTCCGCTTTCTAAAACCAACCATAGCCATCTGTAACATATTGAGCGCGCGCTCGCGCCAAGGAGAAGTCTTCTTCGTCTTGTTCTCCGACCGCCTTGATGATGATACGTGCAGAGCGCGCGCTCGCGCCAAGGAGAAGTCTTCTTCGTCTTGTTCTTCACTGCCTTGATGACGATACGTGCAGAGCACTTTAGGGGCCCGGGCTGCCGTATGCCGTCCTAAAATAGCTTGGCGTAACGCAGACAAAACCAGGTGTGCTGGCACACGCTAGCGCGTTCGGGCCTGTGTAGGGGCTGGGTAAGACGCTGTGGCCTCTCCCCCTTACACCCTCTCAGCAATCACGTGATGGCGTCGGGGAACGAGATTCTGCAGACGCGCGATGAACCCGCGTGGCGTGCTCCAACAAGAGTTCGGTACGAGTAACAGCAACAGCAACTACAGTGAATTCATGGTGTGCTCCACATGCAAGGTCGCGTTAACATCGGGCAAGGTGCCCGTGATGAACGGAACTGTAAGTTGACCCATGCGCTCCTTCGCATCCCCACATGGTTCCCTTTAGTGGGAGATGGTGAATTTTTTTTAATGATCACACCGGAGGTGTTAGACTGGTTCATCGCCTGGTTTGCTACAAGTGCCGGGTGTGGACTGCGGTATGTAGAATGATCACATACACGCAAATAACACGCACAGTCACGCACACACATATACAAAAAAGAGTTCTTCGTAAAGTTTCGTTAAGGTGTGTAGTCCTCAAGAAATCAACAGAGATTTTGTTTCTCACGGAGCATACCGGAATACGCCCCAGACAACCGGAAGACAACCGGAAGCGCAAACGACAACAGTGGACAGATGAGAGGAAACAGCGTGCTGAACTTCGAACAATTTATTCCTTTGGAAAGCCTTCAGTTTATATAGTTATGACACGCTAATATTGTCGCTTGAGGGATAACACTGCGCGATTAAGGCTTCGTGTACCGATGGGAAAGCTAACTTAAGGTGACCTGCCATCGCCCATCGCAAAGTAGTTTTCGCTAACATTATCAGTAAATGAAGGCCAGCGGGGGGGGGGGGGGGGGGGGGGGGCGTAGCCCGACAAACCGACCAATGTTGTGGGCGAATATAGCAGCTGTGAAATATCCGCGGGGTTGGCCGTAATAATGTAATAACTGTTGGGTATTTAACGTCCCAAAACCACGATATGATTATGAGAACCGCCGTAGTAGATTAACGTGCACCTAAATCTAAGTACACGCGCCTTCAGCATTTCCGCCTCTATCGAAAATGGGTTGGTCATACGAGCCAAACTTATTCACTTCGCGCAATGAAATGTTTTACAGCAACGTGCAAACTGTTCGCTCTTCGAGAAAACATCAGGAAGAAAGTAATAATTGTTCGGCAAGCACATTAAAAGCGCGTGTTTGTTTGAACATTTTAATTACTATTACTAGGGTTTAATGGCTCGAAGGCTATAATGGCCGTAGGTTAACATTTTAAATATGTCCCAAGGTGAAGGCGTGACGACCTGGTGAACGGGAATGCTGCCACGGCTGTTCTCCCGCTACGCTGCCGCGTCGATGAAAAGTGGTACAATTTTCCCACAATCTTCAATAATATTTTGGGAGGTTTTACGTCCCAAAACCACAATATGGTTATGAGTGACGCACAGTGGAGGGCTCCGGAAATTTTGACCACCTGGGGTTTTTTAACGTTCACCTAAATCTAAGTTACACGGGCCTATAGCATTTCGCCGCGGCCGGGATTTGACCCCGCGACTTTTAGGTCAGCAGTCGAGTATCATAACCATAGACCACGGCGGGGGTTTGGAAATTGTCACCGGTAGCCGTGATGCGACATCAGTAATATTTGTCGCTGCCTCTACGTTGCATTCTCTTAATTGACATTGTCTCTGCCTCAGATGTTGCAGCCATGGGGATAAACGGTGGTAGGTGATCGCTGCATGCGCAGCGAGGTGGAACGGATGACAACACCGAGTGTTCAGGCTGCACGCGCCAGTGGCAAGCACACAGACGTAGACTTACCCAGTAGTGCGACAGGGTGTTGATTTGGAAGGTGCGCGCGATCATCTCGTCGGGCAGGTCGAGTAGCCGCTTGCCGGTCACGACGCCGGCGTTGTTGACGACGATGTCGACACGGCCAACGTCCTCGCGCACTTTGGCCGCGGTCTCGTACACGGTCTTGCTCTCGGCCACGTTGCACACATAGGGCCAGGCCTTGCCGCCGGCTTCGCGGATCAGGCGCGCCGTTTCCTCGTTGCCCGCCCGGTCAATGTCCCAGAGCACGAGGCGCGCCCCGCGCTGGGCGAACCGCAGCGAGAGCAGGCGACCGATGCCGCTGCCGGCGCCCGTCACCAGCACCGTCTCGCCGGCCACGCTCTTGCGGTGCAGGTACTTGCGCGGCACCAACTTCACCACGATCGCCTCGGCGATGTAGTACAGAACGAGAAACAAATTGTACACAATGTGCCACACCTTGTTGCCCGATCCCTCCATGGCGCCGGTCCTCTCGTTGGGACTCACTTGTTGCTAACACCACACGCACTCGAAGTCCGTTCTCACGCGGAGAATCAACAGAGAGGCTGACCCCCCGTCACGTCGACGTTCGCTTGCCGTTCTGCTCGTTCGCAGCCCGACGCGGCGCGCTATGCGATGAACTTGGCAGCTGAGGGCCCCTTTCTGTTGACGTTAGCCGTCTCTCTCTCTCTTTGTCCTCCTCCCTGCTACGTCACGAGTCCCGTACGGAGCGAGCAACTTTCTCTGCGCCGTCGCCTTCTCCTTTCACCACGTCCTTATCACCTCCTCTCGCCCACTGGGAGGTTCTGCCCAGTGCTGCGGCCACTGAGGGGGTGAAACCCCTTTCTCACTTCCTCCCTCACTCTCTTCTGAACTCTCTCTCACCTAGTGGAGATCCCCTTCTCTCTCTCCCTCCTTACTACCGCTACTACGATGGAGAAGGCGATCTCCGCTATCGCCCTCCCACCGAAGTGAAGGTTGTTCACTTCAATCACTTGTTCTCCGGCACTTCGTTGTCTGTTGTCAAGTGCAGGGTGGCAGCTCGTGCGTTTTCGCGCGTCTCGCGTCTCGGCCCACGCCGCCGTCGACAACTGCAGCCGCTTGGGTAGACCGCCGGCCGTCGCCGACATTCGTCACGTGCTTGTCACGCAACAAGCACGTGACAAAGAGCATCGGATGCGTTATCCGAAGGTTGTAGGTTCGGGTCCCCATCGGCGAGTAGTTGTCTTTTCGTCCACTGCAATTTCTTTACATTTATATCGTGATTACTACACAACAGTTAAAACAGTACAAATCACAGCCCTGCCACGGTGGTCTAGTGGTTATGGCGCTCGACTGTTGACCCGAAGGTCGCGGGATCGAATCCCGGTCGCGGCGGCTGCGTTTTCGATGCAGGCGAAAATGTTTGAGGCCCGTATACTTAGATTTCGGTGCACGTTGAACCTCAGGTGGTCGAAATTTCCGGAGCCCTCCGCTACGGCGCCTCTCATAATCATATCGTGGTTTTGGGACGTTAAACCCCAGACATTATTATTGCTACAAATCACGTACCCTATACCTTCCTCGATTGCATTGTCAGTTCGTTTCATTAGGTTTTGTCTAACAAAGAAGAACGAGCCCTTGATCCATTCCCGTTCATTCATGCTTGTTGCGTGCCACGTGTTTGAATATGTTCCAGACACTTCTCTTCCTCTCGTCCTTTTCGACGTCCCCACTCTGGCAATACGCAATATTTGTTTTGTCCTTGTAATAATATAATGAATTACTTTTGTGGCCTGGTAAGATAACATTGTAATGAATAACTTCAAGCGAGTAATTTTCAAGACAATTCGCTGATTACTTTCCCAGTCACCTTTGACTAAAATATAACATGTCCGCTTCCTTTATGGCACAAAAAATTCACCGAAAAAGGAAATAAATATAGCAAGAAAGTTAATCATCGTGCCAAGCCTCAAATGTGGGAAGATTACGAAGATCTCCGAGATTCCCGTGCATATGGGCTTTAAATAGAGTGTACACGAGTTGTGCTCAAACTACGAACTTTTGTTAAGGTAATTTCATTACTTTTCAAAAGTAACGTAACGTCATTAATTTCGGCCAGTTGTAACTTGTAATTCAATTTATTTACTCCTTAGGAGCAATTTTTGCCACCTCTGAAGATAACTATAATTGCAGGAAGTACGTATGCCGAAAAAAAAATGCGACGAGTGACTCGAAAGTTCTGCAAGCTATTCGATGAAAGAAGAAGCCCAAGTCCGCTTATTATAAGCGGTTTCCTGGCCCCCTCTTCCTGACTGCTGGGCTTTTGTCTCCCCTCCCACTCGTCCCTCACATCAACTATTCTTTTCGTCCTCTGTGGCTGCTCTCCCGGCGGGCGATTTGTCATCCTAGTCTCACGGCTCTCTTTATGCGAGCTCCCCCCTGACACCAAGGTATTCAAAAGGGCGTTCCACGGAAAAATGCTTCCGTTGTTGCGAGCTCCAAGGTCCAAATTTGGACTAGTGATTCACAGTCACTCACCAAGTGACCGCGATTCCACCCTTAGCACACGCCTCATCATGCAGACGAACTTTCGTGGAACTTCTGATTCTTGTAAGCGCCGATTAGTTTCGGTCACTTCAAAAGTAGCAGCGCCGATTAGTTTCGGTCACTTTAAAAGTAGCAGCGTTCAAGACACACCTCGGCTTCAACCCCGCGTGTAAATAAGACGTCTTGACAACCGCTACTAAGCAAACCGGTTCTGACTTTATTCGTGACCACGTTTCGCTAGAGAAGCAACTCCTTGCCAGCGGCGTAACCAGAAAATTTTTTCGGGGGGGGGGGGGGGGGGGGGGGGGGATGAGGTTCAAACATACATTATGTATGTTCGTACATGCGCTTTTTTGTGTGTGCGTGTATATGCACCTGCAAAATTGAAAATTTTCGGGAGGGGGGGGGGGGGTTCAACTCCCCCTCCCCCTGGTTACGTCAGTGCTCCCGACATAGACGAAATTTTGTCGAACACTTGCTTGTGTGAGAATGTTCTGAAAGATATAGCCTGAGTCAGCTGTCACTGGATTCGCGGACTACTGGCCCACTGGATTCAGATGTTTATTCCGACCAAAAATTCTTAGACCAAGGGACTGGTAACATTTTCTAAGGCAGGTATACCGCACAAAAGACACGGACAGCAAAAATAAGACATACCGTGTTTTTCGTTTATTTTTTTTTTTTTCGTGCTATATCTGTCTTTAAAAAAAATACCGTACCAAGTGTATACCTCGGATTCAGAATTTTTTACGGAGCTAGTGTTGCATGACGCTACACTAGCGCCAGCCATTTTGTTCGCCTCTCGTCCGCGTTTCTTTTGCGCCACTTTGTTCTCCTTCTCAGGTCACCAATGAAATCGCGCAACAGAATGTTTTGCCACCCACCAATTCGCCACATTAGCTACAATACTTTCGTTTTGAAATCAATGCTCTGTACTATGTCGCGTCCTAATAATCGCTCCTTTCATCGCTTATGTCGTTGCAGAGTTAACCTGGAGTGAAGTTCGTGTTGCCCCTTTCTCCGGTGTGAACCGAGAAAGCCGGCTCTCGTATGTCGCTGATGAGAGGAGACTTAGACTGGGTAAATGCAGTTCGTTTATTCCGATGCGCACTCGGCGCGTTCCGAAATCCGTCTCTCCCAGACCCTCCCTTCAGGTCTCTTAAAACACTGCTGCACGGGGTCTTCACAAGTTCATGCACGGCACTCTCGAGCGGAGGTCACGTTCCCACGGTTCGAGCACGGCGAGCACAACACCGTAGTCGTCTGGTCATTTAGCTCGGCAGAGTCGCAGTCCGTGGCGAGCACTTGAAGTCGTAAATCTCAGCTCCGAGCTCGTTGAGCAGACGTTCGCTGCCGTCGCTGTCCGAGTCCCCCGCAATGGCTTGCGCCCACCGCACGGTCGTACGAGGCGCTGACGGAGATGTTCCGGCCAACACCACCACGCGTTTCCGAAGGCGCACTTCCAGGAAAACGCCGCCGAAGCCAGCTGATATACGCGTGCCGACCCCCGGCATTGGCCCGCAGCTCGGTTTTGTTTATACGAGTCGCAGGCGCCGCATTGCTCCGTCCGACACCTGGAAAGCAAGCGATGAGTCACACCAAACCTCTGCATCTTTCAGGATAACCCGTAGAGATTGCGGCTGCGCACCCTTTGTAATGGGTCGGTAGCTTTAAAGGGACACTAAAGAGCAAAACGATTTTTCTCGTATTATATAGTAAAGTAGTCTTCCACGGTACCAAAAACATCACGCTTTCTGCGCGAAGACGCTTAATAAGCGAGAAAACGCGCAAAAAGAAAATACAGGTGGCGACGCCACCTTGGAATTCCCGCACCATTTGCCGTGACGTCACATATTTTTGACGGCGCCTGCTTGGGCCTACGTAGTTCCTAATCGGTTAAATCGAAGTACGTTGTCCTCTGAGGGGGCCAGAGACTTGACATAACGAGTTTGTGGAAATTTCGCCGAGCCAGTGGCGCCAAAATACGTTAAATGCTCATTGAAGTCTTTTTACGTCACGAATTACAAAGTTCAGCGCGAAAATTTAAAAATGAAGCTTTGAACTTTGTTTTCTCCTCTAATAATAAACCTATGGTGGTGAAATAAACACATTCACAAAGAAAATCTTCGGCGCACCACGCGAGCTCTCATACTTTCGCGTGGTCATGACCTCCCGAGTGGACTTACTCGTCAAGAGGAGGTACCGCTCCGAAGAGTTCGCGTGAGTGCGGCTGTGACGCCTTCAATCCGCGCTAAGTGGGGCTACACCGACACAACTTCAAGCTGCCCATTTTGTCCTGCGCCGGTGCGGGACGCAGACCTGAACCACCTCCTATGGACATGCCCTGGGCTACAAGCGGGTCGTCGACGCCAGGGTTGCCAATGGTGGCTACTTTTCGCCAAATTGGCGAATTTGAGAGGCCCGTGGCGACCTAAAATTATGAATGGCGACATGGCGAATTTTTGGCGATTTTCGGCTTAGGTCTCCACCGAGTTTTGAATCCTAAGCTCAGTGCCTTCGCAACGAATGAGCGGCAACATTCTCAGTACTTTTCTTGGTTTTAGACCCACGAGTAGAATGTGCACATTACGCGTCATTCGGTATGTCCGTCCTGTAACTCGTGTGTACCTCCTCAATTCATCTAGAGATAATAAAATGTTTATTTGATATTCTGTGAAAATAAGATCAGTGAGTGGGATCCTTAGTTCGGGATGCCATCTAGATGCAGGAGGTACTGGAACGTCCCCCAGCGACATTCTAGCAAAATGTAAGTCAGCGGACTGCCTTGCAAACCGCTAGGGGGCAGTGATTGACTATAGGTTTATGGCTTTAGGTGCTTTAAGCTTATCTGAAGTTTCGCATCTGAAGGGGCAAGACGACGGGTTGGCCGCGTGTTCCGACCATTTGTTCCGCCAAAGCTCCAACTGCTGTGAATAGCTTGGCGACTTATTCACTGTTGCATTACCCCCAGTTCAGCTCGCAAAGAATGTTTTGGAATAGCGAAGAGAGGCGGATACGCGGCTATTTCTACAACAAAAATTATTTATTGAGGCATTTTTCACTGCTCTCGGTGAGCGTGTGCAATAAAAACAATTGCTATATAACATTTTACATTGTTATACAGCAATAACGCATCGGATTGACGCGTGTAGATATAAGTAACTATAAGAAAGGGTCGGTGATGTCCGGTATCACAGTTCACACTGAAAAAGGTCTAAGACTCACTAATGATCGGTTCCTGTAAGAATTCTGTCGTGTTACCTTCAATAAACCTTTTAATCCTTTTAATTCATATAAGGGTACGTAAAGCTGTCTACAAATAATGCTTTCACGGTTTTCGCCCAAGGTCGATACCCCACTTTTAGCTTTGAAACGAGAGGACCGGGATGGAAGGATATCATGAGCGTTTCGTTCATTCACCCTTGCGCCACCACGCACATCTTGCGGCTAGTCGGAGAAGCAGCACCATGCACTCCCATGGTGAAGCGGGCGATACGACTGGCATCGAGAAACGTCAATATAATGTAAGGGTCTTGGATGGTACTGTATTCTATGGGGCTATACGTGAGTGGAAATTTTTATTACTGGGTATGCCGCACATATCTAGAATGGCTACTTTTTTGGCGAAATTTGTAAAAAAAATGGCGACTTTTGGCGACTTTTTGCTCGTCGTTTGGCGACATTTCCTCGAAAGTCAGTGGCAACCCTGGTCGACGCCACCTGCGGCGTGCAGGACTTCAGCACACCAGGCCATCGGACCTGCAGTGATGCATATACGGTCCGAACCATAGGTCCCTCCTGGACTTCATGGAGGAAACACAGCTGCACCATTTTGTGTAATGTGTATTGATGCCGCAGGGCAAACTAACGCGAATAAAAAAAAATAAGCTACACAAGAGTTCTCCGAGCACACTTTCATTGTTTTTCCAATTCATTGTTTTTCTTTAGTGTCCCTTTAAACCACACACTCGTTACGCGATTCGCGTTGTGTGACGCCTGCAGTTATTTTGCTCTTCTACCACGCTATATTATATCTGGTAATGTGATTACCTGCCCGACATGACGCCTGTAATGGGTCCTTTCGCGAAGGAGTTTCAGGCACCGGCGTGGCTCTGTGGTACATACTCGCCTACCACGCAGATGGCCCAAGCTCAAACACCGCCCCCGGATTTTTTTTTACAGCAGGGCTGTTAAGGTCGAAGTTGACCGTGTGTCGTAGATAGAAAATTATCCTCACCATGATCCGGCACGCGCCACCTTCTTCGTCCTCTTCATCGCCTTCCTCTTTTCCCTGTTCTGATTCGCTACCAGAAGACGTGCGTCGATTTGTCTGGCGAGGGATGCCATAACTTCATGGGCAAGAGAACGAGAACAGAGAGAGAGAAAGAAAGATAAAGAGAGAAATTCTCGGCGAAACAATTTTTTTTTTTTTTGCCGAGGCGAGATTCGAACTTGCGTACCCACGATTCGAATGCGAGTGTCCTAACCACTCGGCTATCCAGGCACGCTGGCGGAGCAGGGCATAGCCTTGTATAGTAGAGTACGGCATGGTGGTGAAAAGGGAATTGTGAGGGTGAGGAGAAGATATGTGAGGCTTAGGATGAGTGAAAGAAGGATGAGAAAAAGAGTACAGAGAGAGAGAGAGGGGCAGAGGGAGAGAGAGAGATGGATAGATATAAAGGAATAGGAACAGAGAAATATGTAGAAAGAAAAGAAAAAAAAACAGAAAAAGATAGAAGGTGAGAGACCGGCTGCAAAGAGAGAGAGAAAGGAAATGGAAAGGAGGAGACAAAGAAAAAGATAGAATGCGATAGACCGACAACACAGAAAGAGAGAAAGGGAAACAAAGATGTAGAAAGAAATAGAAAAAAAGAGGGAAAGAAAGGGAAGAAAGAAAGGAAAATACGGAGGAAGAAATAGACAGAGAAATACTTACAAAGCAACAGATAAAAAGAGAAAGAGACAAGTGAGAGACAGACTGCAGCGAGATATAGAGAAAGAAATAACGAATGTAAGAAACAGATAAAACATTGAAGGCCAGAGATGGACTACACAGAGAGAGAGAGAGAGAAGCAAGGACACATAAAGGAAGGGAAAGAGAGAAAAAATATAAGAAAGGGAAGAAGAGAAAAATACAGAAAGAGATAAAGAGATACATATTCTGCGACTGTCCTCGCTACAACGTGAAGAGACCGTGACTTGCAAACTCGCTTTGACCACAGACCTATAGCAACGATTTTTAAATGTCGTCCTGAAACGCCATCGCAAATGAACGTGACGAAGGCATTGCTAAAGTTTTTAAATACAATACGCTTGCACGAGCGACTGTGTAACTTATAGCGATGTCAGCATATCGCACAAGACTGGCTGAATGTGACGTTGTGCTGTGTGATTCTCTTTTTCTCTCTCTCTTTCTCCTCTAACGTTCAAACTCCCCTTTCCACAGTGCAGGGTAGCCTACCGGTCGTTCAGAACTGGTTCACCTCCCTGCCTTTCCTCGCTCTCCTGTTTCATTCATTCCCTGTTTTAAAGGGACATTAATGAGCAAAACGATTTTTCTCATATCAGTAAAGCACTCTTTCACGATGCCAAAAACACCACGCTTGCTGAGAGAAGACGCTTAGTAAGCGAGAAAACGCGAAAAAACAAAATGTGGGTGGCGACGCCACCTTGAAGTTTCCGCACCATTCGCCGTGACGTCCCATGTTTTGACGGCGCCTACTAGGCACTACGTGGTCCCTAATCGGTAAAAATGAAGTACATTGTCCTCTGAGGGGGCCATAGACTTAACATACCAAGTTTTGGTTAATTTTGTTGAGCCAATGGCGTCAAAATACGATAAGTACACTTTGAAATCCGTGACGTCACTTGGGGAGTTCCGGCGCGAAATTTAAAAATGAAACCTTGAACTTGATTTTCTCCTCTATTAATAAACTTACGATGGCGACATTCACGACATTAGAGTTCTCAGAGCACAATTTATTGATCTAAACCGATTCATTGTTCTCTTTAGTGTCCCTTTAAAGAGTACCGTTCACTTAACTTTTTCCCTAAATAATAAGCGTTACTTCAGCTCATTTTTTTTTACGGAAGAATTAGAAGAAACGAAGTCGAAAAGAAACGAGGGGGAATTTTTCTTTCTTAGGGGGGGGGGGGGGGGATTGAGCAGCTATTATGGAATGTACCTCGTATTGCGCTTAAAATGAAATAACATACCCTTTCCTGCAATAGCAATACGCCCCGTGATTACAGCATGACCGACCTTGTAGCTTCGAAGCCAAACAAGACTTGGCAAGCCACTACTTCTAGTTATACAGCGAGACGTGCAAGCATCATATGGAGAAAACAATTAGCCGGGAAAACAATAGAACCTCCTTCTTACAAGAATAAGAAGCAGTGCAAAAAACAACCCCATCGCATGTTTATAGGTAGTTGTCACTGCATTTTCGTATTTTCAACTATACCGTGTCACGCCGACCGAAACGGTCGGAGAATCGTTCCCCGCGCATACGTTCACCATCTATGCATCCGCTGGAACGGTGGTACGTCGTCCTTGAACCGGCCTATAACGAGGGACTCACTGCGAACGGAACGATGCCATCTAATGGCAGACATAATTTGCGTGACGAGGAAAACTGAGCCTACAATTTATTCTGCGCTGTGCTATGTGTTTTCAACCATGTAGCCATTGGCGGGGGGGGGGGGGGGGCGAGGTCAGCAGAGTTGCGCCTTCTGCGGCTCATTGCGTGAGCGTCGTCGACACGCAGCACAAGCGTTATTCTACACATATATATATATATATATATATATATATATATATATATATATATATATATATATATATATATATATATATATATATATATATTATATATATATATATATATGCATTGACTGCCCAGTAATGACTTAGTTATGCCCGCTCTTAATGAATTTTCTCTCTCTCTCTATCTCACGTGCTCTCTGTCAATGATTCGCCCTTCGCGTGAAACTGCTTACTTCTATTTTCTAACTGTATTACACCCATAACAAAATATTAAAACTCAAATTTGCGAACGGCCTGCGTACCTGAAGCTAAAGCTCTTTAATCAGCCATCACCAACCAATTCAGTCAACCATTCCCCCGTGAACTCCAGCCGATCCCCTGCAGTTGACCCTTAAACAAGTGTAAAGTGTGCACGCCACGCAGTATCACTCGAGTGGAAACAATCCAAGCCATGAAAAACGCGCGTACATTGTCAAAGCGCATGTATCGTAACTAGTTACACAAGTTCAGCCAACAAAAGAAACGAAGGCCGACATAATAGGGTACTGCTCTTCCTCCTACCCCTGATGATTGCTGGATTACTTTTTGAATCGCGCTCAATGTCACTTCCTCGTGGACTCACTGCTTTCCTCGCGCCAGTGGAATGCCTTAATATCTCTGTCCATTGTGTAATACGAGCGTTCCACGCGACTCTCGCTCTAACCAGTCCTCTCGTTCTCAACGATATAAAGAAAGATAATTACCATTTTTTAAAAGAAAAATGGAGTGTCGCGACGTTGCGTACTCAGATGAATTAAGTTCGCATGGCGCAGCAGGGAGAAGTATAGTGAGTCCAACATGCATCGAGCTCTCAAGGAAAATAGTAAAGCCGTAATTTCGGGCTGCGGATGTTTGCGAGGCAGAGCGGAACGCCAGTCCTTATAGGGTGCACTTAAGGCGAGGACTGCAATCAAACTTAATTCGTGCACGCTTCAGCAATCGGCAAGGGCATGCCCTATGAGTCAACGCTTTGATTGTCTTTTGCTTTCAGGAAAAGGAAAAACATAATAGCATAGCTAATTATTGTAAGCCAATTAAGAAAAGTTATAAAGGTTAATAACATTTCCTTATTGTTAAAATTAATTTACTGATAAGGGGTAAATGTATATAACTTTTGATGACATATAATCCTATTCAGCCTGAAATTTCGAATGATCCCTCTTACGGCCTCCGCACTTATATATTTTACTGGAAACTCGTTTGAAACACCGCAGGAAAGATTTCGAGGACGTGGCATCGACTGTGAAGTCATATCAGAGTAGCAATTACATAACTAGATGATTACTGATATTGATCTCTAATAGATGATGCATTAATCATGCAATGAGCTAAAGTACTTGCTACTGATTATGGCGCTGTTTAATTCTTCGATTGGCGGCCTTTATAACCGAGACATCTTTGATTAACAGC
Organism: Rhipicephalus sanguineus; assembly: GCF_013339695.2. Taxonomy (NCBI): domain Eukaryota; kingdom Metazoa; phylum Arthropoda; class Arachnida; order Ixodida; family Ixodidae; genus Rhipicephalus; species Rhipicephalus sanguineus. Next base: position 76,379,297 of record NC_051177.1, on the reverse strand, counting down.
AGCAATACAGGGCAACACGTCTCACGTGCCATGAAGCGTGATAATGCTCTTGCTGAGAGTAGAGAAAATTCATGAGCCCTTTCCCTATCCGGGAAAAAATGGGGGCAAACGAAGCTTGCCGTGTGCGTGCGTGCCTTTCTTTCTTTCTTTCTTTCTTTCTTTCTTTCTTTCTTTCTTTCTTTCTTTCTTTCTTTCTTTCTTTCTTTCTTTCTTTCTTTCTTTCTTTCTTTCTTTCTTTCTTTCTTTCTTTCTTTCTTTCTTTCTTTCACATTGCGCAATGCTCCCTCTTAAACAACACAGCCCTACCAATCTTGCTCTGTAGTGTCGCCTTTAACGTAAACGCGAAAATATATAGGTACATGAGCCAGTATCATGCGACATCAATGGAAACGATGCCGCCGCTCTTTGCTGGAAATTGTAGCCGTGATCTAACGCTTGGAGAAAAAATACTGTGCCATTGAGCCACCACGGCAGATACTGGCTTATGCACGCGAAAGCTTTATCTTCAAAGATCGCCGGTAATGAGCGGCGTCAACGTCTGATGTGACACTGCCCGCCGAAGTCGCGTATATCGATGACCGCAGAGATATAAGCCACACACACAGTCGAGAAAGAGCGCGAAGAAATTGAGATATCGGAGCAACACACAGTCAAGGGAGAGCGAAGAAAGATATAAGAAAGTCTCCGGCGTCCTTTCCAAATCAAGGATACTGCAGCCTGCGCACTGCAAGGATTGCGACTGCTTCGGAGTGACTATACAAAGCTGCCCTCCGGACTTCCTTGAATGCTTGCTTTCTCCTGTCCCTGGTGCCGCGGCATGGCGTGGACGAAGGTAAAACGAATCAGTCATCATCACATATCGAGGGTCTTTCAAAGCCAAGGAAACGCGCTACATAGTCTTTGTTCAAGTTACGGAAGATAACGACAGCGGACAGCGCATGCGCGAGCACTTGTTACACAGAAGTGACACGAAAATAAGTAGTAGTGTGACGTCGATATTGTGACGCGTTTAGTTGCGCGGCGTGTGATAAACTTCACCGAGCAGATGGAGGACTGCACGCTTCGATGGCTCGGTATTGAGCAAAAAAAAAAAAAAACAAAACAAAAAACCAACAAGACAAGCGTACATTCTGGCGTCACGAATCTTTTCCGTAGACACCAGTGCTCCTATGCACACAAACATCCTGCGCTAACACTGTAAAATCCAGGTAATCCCGATCGAACATAGACATTTCATTATCGAAGGCCAATGGTGAATAACACTTATGAATAAGAAAAAACTTTGCGAATTTCGGACCACAGTACCGGTTCGCTTCAAACTTAACCGTACTCGCACCGATTATATCAAAATTGATACCTTTATCACACAGTGCACTGCTGATCACGATTAAGCTCAATCGGGATCAACTTTCTCAACAGCGATTGGCTACCTTCTGCAGCTCGCGTAAAGGAGCCAATTACGATCAAGAAATTCGATCCGGATTAGGCCCGATCGCGATAAAAAGTGACTGTGTGACACCGATATAACATGCCTAACAGCATTAACACCCAAAACACCAGTGAGCTGCCTGATGGAACGAGCAGGATACACCACGCAAATGATTCGTTTGCACTTGTCTGGGATTGCATTTGGATGATGGTGAATCAACTTTTCTTGAGCCCAAACTATATCGGTGGTGCACGCAGGCACCAGGTTATTTTAATTTGGTTTAATCAGGGAAAACAGAGTAATACCGGTGTCAAATGGGCACTTCTGATCCGATCAGGGCCGATCCGGATCGGAATTCTTGATCGCGATCAACAAGTTAGTCACTGCTACGCGGTCCAGCCTAGTCTGAATCGAGATTGATGCAGACGTCAGCCAAATCGCGATAACGGAGCCAGATCACGATGCGCAGATCGTGATCTGGCCTGATCGCGATTAAAAACGACCGCCTAGCAGCGCGTGATCCAGATCGAGCCTAATCCGGACCGGCCCTGATCGCGATCAGAAGTGCCCGTGTGACACCGGCATTAGACAGCTCGCTCAATTGGTAGAAGAAACTACAGGTGGTATTATAAAGTGGACACACACAAAAAAGAATAAAATAACAGAAGTTGTGTCGATATTTGCACGCACTTCCCGCCTAAAAAGTGCACCTTTATAATACGGTGTATATATCAGCATCGTAAAGAGTGATTTGAGAATAACACACGTCGCGACATCCCGCTGGCTATATGGAGGGCTTTTAAGATGCCTGCATCTTGAAAGCCCTACCTGAAGCTTATCATTGGCTAGCTTCGGGGAATGAAGACGGTGAAGGACGGTGCAAGGAGACTGGCAACAGCGCGATTTTCAAGGTTACTGTCATGAAACGCCTATGGAGGTATCTGGATAATTTATTCCACAAGTTATCTAGAGCTGTTCTTCCAGGTTTTCGCTGATCAGTTCTATTTATTTTATAATGATTTCGCCCGTATGAGTTGCTGTTCAGGTTAGGTTGTTAAGGTATCGGTACATCGTTTATCTAAAGCGACCAATTGAGCGCATACGTTAGCAAGAACAGGAACTATATAGTACGAAGCAAAAGAACTTCGTGACAGGAATCAAAGTACATAGCGGTAGCTCTTTGCATGCATAAAGAAAGATGTGGCGAGATTGGCCGCCTTCCAATGACTCCAGTCAGCAATGACACGTAGTCAGGCGACAGTTGAGCCTAATTGCCAAAAGAGCTCGCTTAATTACGCTATGCGAAGCACGACGGGAGGTGCCGAGTAATGGTGTTTGAATATTATTTACTTCACAAGGAAATGCGTAGAGTTTGTTGCTATGTCGACTCCTCATTCGAGGTATTTTCCGCGAGTGATAAAGGAGGTGTCTAACAATTATAAAAAGAATCTAGACAACCGACTTGTGCGACCTTGAGGAATCACTGTCAAATTTATACTGAAAAAGTTTCCTTCGAACATTTGCAATACGAATTTCATTTCCCTGTAACTAAATAGCGTACCTTAAAACGTCGCCCGCGTATGAATTACCAGCTTCAAACCTTGCGCGCCGACGCAACAATTTTGAACACACAAAGGCAGTGATTTATCGACACACATTTTACTTTAACAGAACATTGGTGATATTGTCAGACCTCTTCTCACCCCCCCCCCCCCCCACTCCCACCACCTGTGTATTGTTCCTAAACTGCATATTCGTCGATTTCACACTTATTCCGTAACAACGAGACAAATTCCGCTTCTGTTTGTAAAATACAGCTGTAACGTCCCGGATTGCTTGCCAATCACGGTTACACGCCTTTATTTTCCGCGCTTTACAAATTCAATGCATATACCTTGCTGAAAATCCATTTAATTAAAAAAAAGAAATAGTTGTTTGTGTAAAAAATATTGTAATAGTTGACATGAGGATGGAGAGCGTAATATATTATAAGTAGAAAGGTAACTTGATTGAATTCAGCGCCGCATCAGTTTTTGCTAAGACTTACATATTGACAGCAATTCCGAATAATCTGGTTGCACTCTAATGGCGTATCAGCCACTTGTTGCATGCATTACAGAGGTAAATAGTTGGCCATTTAAATTACACACAGCCAACAATGATGCCTGTCTTTTCTACAACCTTCTGAGAAGCGCATCTGTGTGGTTTGAGAACTACGAGAAAAAAAAAAAAGAAACCGAAAAAGAAAATTGCATGGTTCTGTTTGGATTACATGTTCAGCAATAACGTTGCCTAATACTGAGAACTGCCTAGCGCCTCAGTGACCCTTCATAACTTCGTTATTTCTTGCGCTGCCACTTTTACTGATATTGACATAAAGTAAATAATTCATTTCAATCAGTGATGACGGCTGCTTCCCCATTTCATGGAGGAGGTACCAAAGTAATAACAGAACGTGTGTGTGTGTGTGTGTGTGTGTGTGTGTGTGTGTGTGTGTGTGTGTGTGTGTGTGTGTGTGTGTGTGTGTGTGTGTGCGCGCGTGTGTGTGTGTGCGTGTGCGTGTGTGCGTGCGTGTGTGTGTGTGTGTGTGTGTGTGTGTGTGTGTGTGTGTGTGTGTGTGTGTGTGTGTGTGTGTGTGTGTGTGTGTGTGTGTGTGTGTGTGTGTGTGTGTGTGTGTGTGTGTGTGTGTGTGTGTGTGTGTTTGCGCGCGTGCCTATTCAATACCAAACACACCACCAAACGTTTGCGCCACCGCAAGAACACCATTGCAGAACTTTCCAATATAATGTCCCTCGCAAACAAGCTGGAGGTCAACGCATATTGGTATGCACCACTTGTTCTCACTGTCTGATTCCTTCGTTGTCACGTTAGCTTTGGCGCTATGGTGTGGAACATCTACTGATTGCTCGATTGTTTCACTTTACCATCGTTACAAGGTTAAGATGACTGCTCAGGCTGCAGGCGTTTTTACGACGAACTTCTAATTCGCACTGCAAGTTTTGTTCTGTCAGGCGAGCGGACCTTAACCACATTATGTGGCAATGCAAAAGTCACTCCCCTCCCCAGAGCCTTTGTAAACAACTAGGTAGTCAGGAGCTGTGGGAGGCTGCGATGCGCAGCTACAACCCCGCACTTCAGGAGGCTATCCTGAGGTGGGCTGAGTTGGTAGAGGAGGCCTACCGCGAGTAGGATACCTCACCTTCATCTCGCAGCCCCTTTCCCTTAAGATGGGATAAATAAAGTTATTTCTCTCTCTCTCTCTCTCTCTCTGTATGATTTACATTATGAATTCATCACATACATTTGAGCGGTACAATTGCCTACAATAATGACAGTATTTTATTTTTAAATAGGGAGATATTACAATGGGATCCTCTAAGTCTTTAGTACATGGTTGTGTTGCACAAGCATGCTCTAGCGCTACCCATGCGTATTTCGCCGCGTTGTTACCCAGCAAGCGTACTTCGCCTCAGTACTTTCTGTAACGCAGTGAAACTAACGCACAGGAGAACGACGACGAAACGTATCGTGAGGCAACTTAAAGTTACACGCTATTGACGTCTGACGCATTTATGACCTAGAACTGTAACAATTAGCGCCCCGCTACCCCTTTAACGCATTTTCTATTAACTAAAAAAGGGGGGAAAGGGGTGGGGAAGTGGAGTGGCGATGAAGGAAGATGTTGCCCACTGTTCATCTGTTTATCACACATTCTAAGTCGTTATTTTATACTTCAGCGCCCTTGACCACCATCACAACTGCTGTAGTGATATTTTCGCGGTTACAGTGGTTGCGCGTCCGCAGTTTTAAGCAGTGAATTAATGTTTGGCATGAAGCTGGTACGCGGAGACACGCTGCGATCGAATTTCCCAATGAGTGACGCAAACACGGAAAGAAAAAAAAATTGTATTGTTTCAGACTGCCATTTTATCAAGTGAACACTCGTTAAATCAAAAGATTTTCTTTCCGCTCAAGTTCTGATTCAGCCCTACTTTACTAGCCTCCACCGCATACCCTCGGTCCTTGTTAAAACAGCCTTCCACTTGCCCCCGACTACTCTTGCCCCACTTCGACAGCATTATATTTGCATTAAACGTCGTTAAAATATGCCATTGTACTTCACTTGAGTTTTATAGGCATCCAAGGGCCTTTTACACGTCATCGCATACCGCCTGTGACGTCGTCGATACGGCTGTTTGTCACGTCACTACTTACGGATGTCGACGTTGCATCGATCGTCGGCTGTCAGCGTGGGGTGCTCGCACTGCGAGGAATGTTTCAAGACATTAGGTATCTCCTTACATCGGGCGCAAGACGCCTTTAATACTTCGACGCGCGCATTCTGTACGTATTTCTAGCTTACGCATGCCAAGTAAAGCAAAATACGTTAAAGAAGCAGGCTTCTCCGCACGACGACTCTTATTACAGAAAAGCCACATTTAGAGGCGTCTGGCGCAAACGTACAGACGACTTTGCAGCCGCATCGCAAAACTTGTGGATTGTCTAAATAAGACTGGCTGACCATATGTACTCAGTATATAGGGTCATGCTGACGCAACTTTTTCAACCGACGAAGGGCTGTTTGTGATTGGCTGAATGGCTTCGCCAATGTTGGGCGGGCCATAATGACTGGTCGTGGCCTCTTCTAGCGATGTGATCCATTCGAACTGCTTTGCGAACAAGAACACGAAAACTGCATGACACGCGTCACTTTTTCTGCCGCGACTGCTGCTTCTGTGCAAGAGCACGGCGCTCGTGTTCACAAACTGGCTGACATAGAGCGGCTTGCGGTACATGCACCGTCCAGTCGTTATAGCGGACATACTACTTTACTCGGTTAAAACACATAAAAAAATGGCAGCCCCGCCCACAGAACTGCGTTGCATCTGCCCTTCACCTGTGAAAGACCGTCGTGCTGACTGGTTTCCGCTCAAACCATAAGTACTTTTTCTCGGCTAATGTAATTACTAATCACATTAAGAGTTGAAGGCTCGTCGTTACTACCTAAAACATTATGTCTGGCTTAACAGCGATGCCAGAGTCCCCGACAAAATTTACCAGGACGTTCAATTTTCTGTCCTAAAACCAGCGACACAAACGTGGATCTGTATGGCAGAGTCAACTGTCTGAAACACTCGTGAAGTGTCTGACGTCACTAAAATGGGCCAGCTCTATTGGACGGAGTATGTATGCAAATTCTCTGTGGGAGTAACAACGATGGCTGTGGGGTGGAGCGGAGATTTCTTTTTTTTTTAGGTTGTAGCCGAGTATAGCGGAGGCGGTCGGCCAATGAGAAACGATTCGCAAATGTTTTGTTTATTTGTTTTCTGAGCAAGATCACATCGGAGAGAGCGCATCCGATCAATGTTGCTGCTTTCACTCTGGTGTAAACGACCAATGGCAGTGGCTAGCGGCAGGGTCGATACCGGTGGCGACGCCCAGCTCTGCAAGCCCGCCTTTCGGCATTGCTCGCTTCTCGGAGAGAAGATCTGGACGGGTATCGTGTCGCTGGTGCAGTAAGCCATATGGATGTACTTTTGACTCAGACTAGTTCGTTTCATTTCGTTACTATCAGAGCCCACCAGGTATCGCAGGAAGGATGGGTTTTGTAATTAGACAAGAGCAAAGTTATCTTATGTGTGAGTTTACGAATCTTTACCTGAAACTGCTGTTTTTTGTTGTTGTTTTTGTTTTGAGTGGAACCATGACAGAGACGATGGAGACTTCGAAAAAAAAAAAAACATGAGTTCCTATACTTATTATTTTTATATAATGGGATATGTGCATTGTAGTCGTGGTCTCTGCGGAATGATAAATACCCCTAAATAGCAAATAACTTTTTTCGGTGTTGTCGTTAGCATGATATATCTTGTGAAAGGACCCCATCAAAATATTCAACGCCTCTTAACTGGCCGAGTATTGCATAAAAGTGCACTTTCAATTTTTGACATTCTTAATTTTGGTGTAGTTCAACGAAACAAACAGGTTTGAACGACTTTGTATTCGTTCAAGCGAAAAAATATGATGGTAACCCTCTCATCAGTGGCGTAGCCAGGAGACTGGGTTGGGCGGTTCAAACCATCCACCGCCCTTCCTCCGGCCCCCCCCCCCCCCCGACATTTTTATATTTTGTATCGACATATACTATGATCGCATGCATACAAACGTGCGCACAAACATTCATAAAGGAGGGCCGGACCTCTCTCTCCCCCCTCCTCCCCCAGTTTCAAAAAGGGCGTGTAGACACGTACACAAGAAAGAAGCCAAGACACCACAAACGCCGACTAACAACTGAAAAGGCACACAGCGGCGCAAAAGAAGGTAGACAAAAACTTATCTGTGCATGCCCGGGCGATACCTATCGATCCTGCACGCGTCGTGGTCTATGTGAGAGATAACAGTTCAGGTATTTGATTTTTTCTTTATGCGAGTAATCGACGGTTGACTGGCTCATGCGCTACAACTACAGTGAAACCTCGGTGATGCGAATCTCACGGGACCACCAAAAATATTTGTATCATCCGAAATTCGTATCACGAGAAAGCATGGAAAATTAGCATGCGACAAAAGAAAGCTGGCGTACATTTTCATTTATTGTTTTTCAGGGCCGCAGCAACGTCAGAAAGAACACTGAATGATTGTCAGTTAAGCTTTTAGATGTCGGCAATCGTACCAGCACTCGTAAATATACGGCCTGTACGCGCGTATTTAATTAATGAACCAGGTGCATTGTGACCCGAAACAGCAGTAGCCCCTTCCAAATTTTAGTATGCTTTTTTGCATGACACCAAAGTACTGCAGTGAAAGTAACAAAAGAAGCTCTTTGACGCGATGGATCAAGGCCACAAAATTACAAAACCACAGTCCTGTGTTATGATTTTGTTATTGCGGAGGTGTTGGGGATGCTTTTTGGGAGATTTACGTCCGTGCCCGCACAAGTGCGACCTTAATGGTCGCGCATGTTGACGTTGTGAGGCCTGACTCCTTCGCCAAGACCGTCATCGCCTTCTTTCGGTCCTCGTCCACCCTTCATAGAATGTCTGATGCACGAGGCAGGCACGTGTAAACACAGTACAACGACAGCAGCCCGCGTCGACGCGTTAGAAAAAAACAAGCATGGCGCTAATGTCCTCTGTAATCTAAACGCGAAGGCACATAAGAGCCTCAAAGATTCGCGCACACAATCTCGGAGGCCGTGACGCGTGTCTGAAGGTTTAATAATGATAATATCTGGGGTTTAACGTCCCAAAACCAAGATATGATTATGAGAGACGCCGTAGTGGAGGGCTCCGGAAATTTCGACCACCTGGGGTTCTTTAACGTGCACCTAAATCTAAGTACACGGGCCTCAAACATTTTCGCCTCCATCGAAAATGCAGCCGCCACAGCCGGGATTCGATCCCGCGACCTTCGGGTCAGCAGTCGAGCGCCATAACCACTAGACCACCGTGGCGGGGCGCGTGTCTGAAGGTTTATTCTGGCCGTAAGAAAAGTGTTTTTCTTACACCTTTATTCTGATGATTTGACGGTGCGGTGCGCATGCCCACGCTTGCGTTCCCGCGCTCCTACGTGCTTGGCGCGTCTTCCGCGACAGCGCGGACAGCGCCTCTTCGTACCTGGGCGGCGGCATACGTTCGTATCAAACGTCACTGGGTAAAAAGCGGTTCGCAACAACCGTACTCCATTACATTGCAGGCCAATGGGCCTTGGCCGGGACCAACGAAAAATTCGTATCACCCCGAAATTCGCATGAGCTGTCATCGTATCACCGAGGTTTCACTGTATTATCAATAGGCCAGACCTTAACCATTAGACACCTTTCTTCTTTTTTGTGCCTGTACAAAACTGCGCATGCATCGAAATTTGGCATGCATTTACGCTCTAGACAATGTAAAGATAGATTAGATGGTGAGCCTCCGGTTAGCGATGTCGTATGTTTCCATTAATCTCTGGTTAGCACAGCGACTGTCCTGTTCCAACGTAGAAGCGGCCGCAGCTACACGGAATCATATGCACCATGTGCACACACGTACGGCAATAAGTAAACGTGTTGGTATGTTTTACGAAACAAATGTGAGCCCGCTTCTTGCCTATTACCCATGTGCGTCGCGAAATTCGCGTCGGAAATGACCCTGCTGGCGTTCCCTGTGTCCTTTTTTCGAGCGTTTTTCTACAGCGCGGAATAAAAGCCTATTTTGATTTTTTTTAACAAATACCCTGCAACTTGCAACGAGGCTTTCAGGATTTCTAGTAAGTGAACATTTCTTGAACACTTGCCGGCTTCAAATCCACTATTGCCACGTTTCGGCCAAAGCAAGTAAGCCAGACGTTCGATTACCGGAAATAGCACCAAGAGAGATATGTGTTACTGGTAGACACCTTTTTCGAGAAACATAAAAGGGGCCCTGCAACACTTTTCTAAGTAATCGTCTAATGGATTCATTAAAATAGCTTATTGCCTCACGAATCGACTGCCGCGAAAATTTGTAGAATCCATCAAGTACGAGCGGAGATACAAGGATTTGCCGCGCGTTTTAAGCGCTTTCTCTCCTTTCGAACCAACGAGCACGCTGAAAGCTACGCAGGGAGGGAGTCAAGAAGATGCATCCCTTCGTCAGCGCACGTCATGACTTTGAACACTTTCTTTTAATTTTTTCGCGCGGATCAGTGGATCGCGAGCGAGCGCGCTGGCACGTGGCGGCATCCCGCGTCGGCCATGGTAATTATGCAGCTCACGATGCTGAAATCAGCCAACGTCCGAGGACTGTATATATGGCGCAGTAATTTGGATATATGGCATCATTTGTAGAGAGAAGAGAGAGCGATTTCTAGCTGACGGAGAATTAATTGTAAATTCCAGGCCGCGTGCTCCGCTATAATGGTTGGCTCGTGTGTTCTCATGAGCCTCGACTACCGATCGGCAGTGTTTTCTGACCATGCTGAAAAAGTGTTGCAGGGCCCCTTTATTGAAGAAAGAAAACATTATTCTCGGCGTGCCTGTAAACCGAGTACTTGAGAAACTATGGTTCAAACAACGTATATAGTTTGATGCCGCCACAACTATGAAGATGCCAAGGGGGGGGTGGGGGGGTTCAACCCCCCCCCGAAATTTTCAATTTTGCTTGCGTATATATGCACGCACACATACAAACGCACCCGAACGTATATGAAGTATGGTTGAACCCCCCCCCCCCCCCCCCCCGAAAAAAATTTCTGGCTACGCCCCTGGCAAGGTAATCAGTGGTCCACCTGTGGAACAATACGCTGCCACGTTGCATACGTATATCGAAATGCGGTGACAGGGCAGCGCTCATGATAGCGGAGGCTTACTACGTCGAGAAAGCAGATGACACGTGGGTCGCTCGGCCATCGTGTACTGTTCGACAGTCTGATGGTTGATTACCTTGCCGCTGATAGTTAAGAAGTTGTGTTGCCATTCTAGTACTGTCAAGCTAACTTTAACGGTTATTTGTTCATGTGCCAGGAGGCGGAGCTGAAGTAGAGAACGTCTTGTTTATTTGACGCTGGATAAAAGACTAAAAAATGGAATGTGGGCTCCCGCTCGCTTATCACTTCTTTGTCTTCTCCGCTCTTGTCGAAAATAATACGTAAGGAATAGCTCGGCACTTGTCCGTCGTTTTTAGCTTGCGCTGTAGTTTCAAGAAATGTTATATATTTCCACATTGAATGACTTTTAGAAAAATAATTGGACTGAGATGTTGCTAAAACAACACGTGTATTCGCTATTCAATTGGATAATAGACCATTCTGCGATTTAATGAGCCCATCACGAGGTTTGTAAATTGCAGACGAGCGTACAGCGTACCTGTTGAGTCCCCTCCCGGCAGACCTGGGCTGGCCGTGTTCCCGAATGCCAGTCTGTCTTGGAATCCACGAGGCACAGAACAAACACGCGTCGGTTCGTGTTCTTGACGCAGGAGTACATAAGCACATCGCACGTCTAAGTGGAGTACGGTCGGTCCTTGTTATAGTCCTTGTCTAATTCGTTGCTTCAATGTGTGGTGCTTCGGTGCTTCAAGACACCCACATTTTCCTGCATACCTGGACAACTCCTTCACATGTCCTTTACATATGAATATCTATAATATCCGGGAGTAGACAGGGCACTACAAATATCACCGTCCTTTTTCAGTCGAATTTCTTTTTCTTTTTTCTTTCATGTTCATGTATGTCGCGACTTCTTTGCGGATTCGAATTGCTCATCATAATCCATGAGGAGAACTTCTTCTTGGCCTAGTTGGTATTGCTTGCTGTATGACATACTGCGCTAGTAAAACAAAACACACACACACACACACACACACACCCACAAAACACACACAACACACACACACACACACACACACACACACACACACCACACACGCACAAGCACACACACACACACACACACCCACTACACCAAGAGAGAGAGACAGCC
>NC_051177.1:76332566-76367327 GCF_013339695.2 Rhipicephalus sanguineus | reverse complement strand
GAATTCGCTTTGATTCGAATTTAAATTATTGGAAATTTCAGAGTATTCAAAATGAACGAATACCTGTATATATTAGTCCACATGTAGCCTTCCCTGTCAAGGTGGTTTCACTGCAGTGGGGGGGGGGGGGATGCTGTACTGTGAATACACCTTTCCAGGGAAAATCCGCACTGCCGCAAAGCCCCACTTCAAGGTTAATGAACCTATTAACCTCACATTGATTCGTCATTTTTCAAGTTTAAAAGCTCGTTATACTGGCTTATATGCTCTAAATATAGTAAATTTTAAAACAACATATTCTACAGGTTATCACTTGCATTCTATCGAAATTCAAATCCTGCTACTATTCAAAGTTGCTTCTACTTCCTTTGAACCAAAAAGAATGACATTTGCACATGCCTTGTTTCAATTAAAAAATACATATATATATTGTGCAGGTTAGTTGGGTCATGACAAATATGCTCATTTTTCTTTGTAACATGTGATACATACTATATTTGAATGCGATTCGAAATTATTCGACCAAATCACTATTTGCTTCAAATTTAAAATTTACTGTTTGCACAAGCCTACTCGGCACATTCAAAGACAGCGATGTCAACGTACCGTCCTACCTGAAATGCAGGGTTCCTTCGTGGAGATCATGGAGGTGTTCACCAACTTGGGTCCCATAGTTGACATGTGCGTGGTGGACTTGGAGCGGCAGGGTCAGGGCCAGCTGGTGACCTGCTCGGGGGCCTTCAAGGAGGGCTCCCTGCGCATCATCCGCAATGGCATCGGCATCCACGAGCATGCCAGCATCGACCTGCCTGGCATCAAGGGCATGTGGCCCCTGAGGGTGGGACCTGGCGTAGCACCCCATGGTGGGGACGGCAGGGACCCCGGGGACAGCGCCGAACGTGACAACACACTCGTGCTCTCCTTCGTACGCCAGACCAGGTGCGTTGTGCCTAGCCCACGGTGTTAGAATAGGTTAGGTGTACCGACGTTTCGCCTCCGCCACGCAGCCTCCTCGCCGAACATGGGGACGCGCTTCGTGTTTTTTCCGACAGGCTGCGCTGGGTGTATCGAGGCTTCAGGTACTTCAGGTCAGCCGCTTCAACGGGGGCCGCGTCGCTTACAAAGCTGCATTTGCGACAACTCTTCAACTGCTGGCCGTTCCCTTTTTATCAGGGTAACCGCACATATCAATCTGATTTGAAATTAAATGCGCAACATCAAGAAATTCAGTGGCGGTAGCCAAAAGATGGAAATATATCATAGGAAATATAGCTTCTGCGAACAGAGATAATGAGTTTACAGGTGAACACGAATTTCAAAAATATTTTAGCTCGTGCACAAATAAGGCCACCGTGGCAAATTGGTTGAGGCCTCCGCGACAAACTGGGTGAATAATAACATCTGGTGTTTTACGTCCCAAAACCACGATATGATTATGAGAGACGCCGTAGTGGAGGGCTCCGGAAATTTCGACCATCTGGTGTTCTTTAACGTGCACTGACATTGTACTGGCCTCTACCATTTCGCCTCTACCGAAATGCGAACGCCGCGGCCGGAATCGAACCCGCGACAACGGAACACCGTGCCCACGACCTTCGGGTCAGCAGCCGAACACCTTAGCCACTGGTCCACCGTGGCGGACGTGAACTGGGTTAGTCAAAAATAAAAAGGTATTCCCTGAAAAAGAAAGCGGGGGTGAGGGGGGTTGACGTCTCTCTATATGATGCTTGTAAGAAGAAAGCAACACATTTGACAATGGTAGGTTAGAAATTCCTTTCATGAGTTGTCGTTGTGCATGCACCATATCGCATGGATTCAAGCAGCCGCCCACGGTGTTAGTTAATTGTTCAGCCGCCTTTGCAACGTTTACACGTGCTAGCTGGCGCGTGGTAGTGAAGGTTAACGTCCGTTTACCGACCAATCCATCATGACTCACCATGTGCCATTCTGATTCTGCCTCTCGTTATTCGTCACAGACATGCTATTTGTTGCAGTAACAGAAGTAGAACTTTGTGCCCTGCTCTGGCTGCACAAACGTGAAATGGTCGTGCCCGTTTCCTTTTCAGCGTCCTAACCATTTGCTTTCCAGTTTCTTCTTTCGGGAATGACAGGAATTGAGAGTGACACCATATTCTATGACGTCACTGTCTGACCCGTTAAAACTAACACGCCAAATCAGACGAGGCCCCATTCTTGCACATACGTTCCCCAGTCGAAACGCCTGCCGCCTAAATGCTAGCCTACCGTATTTATTCGAATATAGGTCGACCTTTTTTTCCCAAAAATGTTGCCCATAATCAGCTATCGACCTATATTCGTGACCAAAGAATCTCGACCTATATTCGCGATCAAAGCGACCAAAAGCACCGCACCTATGGCGTTCAACTGCCGCGCCTGCTGTTCTTCAAGCAGTTCCTGCTACATACGCGCATTATATACCATGAAATCTGGTATAAAAACCGTACCCGTTCGCCTTTTCCGACTAAGTAACTAAGAAAAAAAAAGTTATTTGTGCAATAGCTGCACACCGCCTTTTCAAAGCCCCCGCGAAATGCAGCCGCTCCGCCATGTTTGCGCTGGAAACCCGTGATTTCCCTAGGTAGGCCGTGAAGTCCCTAGCCCCCTAGCCGTGCTGCCTGCCGACGCGCAGCCGCACTGGCACTGGCCTAAGGCCTCACTCTTTGTTTGTTGTTTGATCTGACGTGACGGTTCGCATTTGCAAATGCGCGGTTGCGACGGTGTCACGTCGGTAGAGCTACACAGCTGACTTCAAGCGTCAAGTGATACTTTTTTGCCGAGAATTCCAGCAATTGTGCCGCTCAGCGTGAGTTCGACGTAAAAGTTGATTAGGGGTTGGCGGAAGCAGCGGGACCGACTGTTCGCGTGCAATGGATAGCGTCGTGCTTTTCGCGGCCCAGCAACTGGCAGGCATGACGCTCTTGAAAAAGAACTGAGGCTCCGGGCGTCAAGGAGGCCCTGCAGAAGGCCAACAGACCTGGTCGTCATACCGCTAGGTATGACGTCCCGGCTACATTAAGGACCGGGTGGCGAAGAGTTACAAAGAGTGGCTTGAAGGAGGATGCTGCAATGACACCGACGGGACGCCGCGAGAAGGGCTTCCCTCAATGAAGTTGCGACGTGGGTGAAGGACGCGCGGAAAGGACTTGCCAGTGGAAATTATCGTGACTGGCTTTAAAAAGTGCTGCATTTCCAACGCAATCGATGGCAGCGAAGTCGACGTCATTTGGGATGCCGAGGATGCCTGCGAAGAATCCGACAACCTTCCTTGCACATCTGACGAACATGACACTCCCGGCAGTGACTAGGGCGCTAAGTTAATTGTAAATAAAGGTGTGCTATGTTTCAATTTTCCTGTTTATAAAAAAAAAAACATGGGTCGACCTATTTTCGAATATTTTTTTTTATTTCTCGTAGAGTGCTATAAGTAGGGGTCGACCTATATTCGTGCCCGACCTATTTTCGAATAAATACGGTATTTGAAATAGCTTATCCTTGTTCATCGTGTCCTTATTTACACAACTTATATTGTTTGCTTTTTGCTGCTTCGAAGGATAGTGACCGCTTGAAAATGTGGCCACTGGTATTCCACGGAGAAATCGCGAGTTGCAAACAACAAATTTTGTTTGTGAAAAACATTTTGATGCGCGATTTGTCACCTAACCATGGGAAGCGCTATTTAAAAGGAAACGTTCTTGTGAGGAAACATTATTTCGTATCATTTAGCCGCACCATACAATACTCGAGCTAAAGCAGCCTTTTCAGGCAAAAATATGTAAAATTCGTACATCGTGCCAATACTGTGATAAAATTCTTGGCGCACCATAACGTATATATCTTGCAGTCTATTTATTTTGAATATGTCAAAGAGCGGCTTCGTAGCCATCGGCCACAAGCTGTCGCCCACTTCATTGCATTCTCTTTCAATCCTGTATTTTCCGACGTGGAGCGGCGCGTCACCTGCTAGTGCACCTTCGAAAGACCTAAATAGAGTTATTTTATTCTATTACATCAAAGCATCCGTCTTCTCGCAAATGTTTACGGAATTTGCAAATAAGCGCGGTTCGTAGTAAAAGATTGTGAAGGCTCACTTGATCTCATATGCGAAATGCCCCTTAACATGACACCTGCTCTTTATATGATGCTGACCGCAAATACATTAATTAATCTTTCGAAGGCAAATGAAGGGTGAATTCAACACGCGTCACGCAACTGCAGATTTGCATTTGTAGACAAAATGCGGGCACGATCGCCTAGGCCACGGTGTTGCCGAGGCCGAAGGTGGTGTTTATGAGCTTCACGCCGCATGCCGAACCGTCATGCATAAAACACTACTAAGTCTTTATATCTAACTTATGTACAGTAGACTCTCGTTAAACGGAACCTGAAGGGACCAAGAAAATGTGTTCCATTTAACAGGAGTTCCGTTTACTGAGAGATGAACAGGGGTGCAGAATCCAAGTATGAAACCAATTATATTAGATGCAGTTGTTCCGTTTAAGCAGCAGTTCCGTTTAACAGATTTCCGTTTACTGAGAGTCAACTGTATATGATATTACAATACCACACAATCCTCACAGGGCCTTGCGATATTGCTAAACACGCTAAAACCCGAATGTTAGAAGCATCAGGTTTGTGCTGGGTATAGCCAGGCGGCCACCGTCCCGCGCGCGCCTCCTATCGGCAAGAAAGGGAAAGAGGTCCTCGATTTCTCCTCATTCCAATGCGCCGTCGCTCCACCTAAACTATTCTAACACCGTGGCCTAGCCTAAAACACTTGGTTCACAAATGTTGTTGCCTTACGTAACCACATTGGAGCATATTTACCATATTTTCCCGCCTGTAACCTGCACCCTCAACAACGATTCACGGAAAATTTTCTAAAACAGATTTTCGCTACCTTCCTTGCATAGCTACGAAGCACTGCCGTGAATCCACCTTTGCAAACCAGAGTTTCTGTTTTTTGTCTTGACTTTAGCTCCAAATTTTAAAGAATTCTTTTTGTGGGTTACCGTATTTACTCGATTCTACCGTGCCCTCGATTGTAACGCGCACCCTATTTTTCATGAGAAAAAAGAACAAAAAAGTCCGTAGGAGTCAAACTTTGCACATTCAGAAGAACAAGTATTTGGGTTTTAAAGAACTAAAGTTTCAAAAAAGTAAAACACGAAGTCAAAAAGCGAGCCTTGCCGCTAAAACTGTCACCACTACGGCGGCGATACGAGTCGCGTAATGGATCAGTCCTCATCGCTGTCAACGCTCTTCGATTTCGGGAAACCGGCCCTGCCTTGGTCCACTGAAACCTTTTCGTGAAACTTTGCTGTAAAAAATCTTCTGCTTCTATTTGTGCCAGTCTTGCACCCACGTTGCGAGAACTCCGAACGACCGCGATGCGGCCCGATTTCCGCCCGTCTCGGCACATGTAATAACTATTCTTTTAAATGCTGCAACGTGGTGCACTCGTCGAGTATTTGGAGTCGGCACTTCCATGCTGTCGATGCGAATGAAGAACGGGATGACAATCTCCTCAGCACACGTACAAACTGAAACAATAATGGCAGAAATGGCCAAGGGGCCAAGGCGCGTAGGAGGCGGTCATTTTGAAATGCCGATGGCAATACGATAACCGAATTTCTTTTTTTTTTTTCGGTACTCGATTCTAACGCGCATGCGATTTTTGGACTCGTTTTACCGGAAAAAAGGTGCGCGTTAGATTCGAGTAAATACGGTATATGCGAGACAATACAGTGTTCTTTTTCTGTGCTGGTAGAAATGCCCGTGAAATGTCTTTGCAATCGTTTCTCCTGTTTTCAATAAGCCATACTACTGCACCTTATACAGCATAGTTTACAGCACATTCGACTGCTCGCCACTGCGCTCTCACTCAGTTTGCAACGATGCGGAGCTCGCTCTTGATCCAAGCCAGAGAAGGCATGTCCAAGCTGAATGTGCAGCCACACACCAGAGCAATCGGAGGCTGGAAGAGCATGCACGTCACGCATCTTGTTGCAGACGAACAAGGCACACATTCGCTCTGCATGCAACTGTTGCTGACGTCATGCCAGAACGAAAGCTGGAGGAGTCACATAATCACATCTCGGGCACGCTTCAAGGTTGGAGTTGACAATGCTCCGGAGTGCACTGAGCTGGAGCATAGGGCTCAGAAGGAACTAACCAAACATAGTCAAAGCGTTTGATTTTTACAAGCTGAATGTGACATGCGTCACCAGAGTGTTATGGAGCGCTCAGAAACGACCAGACGAATGTACCATTAGAAACTCATGTGATGGGACATCATCAGAACATTCTCAAAGTCATATTTGTGTCCCTTTATTTTAAACTTCAGTACACTGCATCTAGTGTGACCATCATACACTATAGGCATGAAAAAAATTTTAATGTTCTAATATGCAATAAAAGTAGGAACACTTTAGCACTCAAATGAACACGACCATATTGCCTACAATAAACCTTCATTTGGGCCTAGTTGGTACATATTTCTGAGGTAAAAGTAGCAGTGCAATCACACAAGGCACCCACAAAGTAAAGACACGGCTAAAATCGAGGATACAGTAAAACCTCGTTAATTCGAAGGCCTCGGGACCGAGAAAAATATCCCAATTAAGCGGGATTCCCAATTATCCGAAACAACGCGAAATCAAAGAAATCAGCCAGAAAACGTGATGTACGGAAGTCACACCTTTATTGTGGCAAGTCAGCCTACTTGGAGAAAAATTCCTCCATGCGTGACTGACGCGTTCGGTAGTTCCCAGCACTGAAAGTCATATTTTCCAGCCTGTCAATGAGGCGCAGCATCTCAGCCTCGCCGCCGTTGCACTCGACGAAGCTGCGCACAACACTCAAGGCATCGATGACATCCGCCAAAGGGGGTGCTCGGGAGGGCTCGTCATCGCTGTCAACATTAGAGGCCGAATCGGTCGATCTCGCAGCTATCTCGCTGTCGATGTCGGCGTAACACGTCTGCACTGTGCACTCGACATTTGCGTACTCGGAGAATCCGATTGGAGTGCACTCCTCGTCCGCGTGCAAAGCCTCATATCGAGCGCAGAGAGTCTCCCCTTCTTCATCAAACGGGCAAGTGACAGCGGTGACAGCAAACTCAGCGGAGGTTGCCTCTTCTTTCACAAAACCGGCGTGCTCAAAACACCGTCGAATAACGGTGGCCTCCACCTGCCTCCATGCGTGAACAATGAGGCAAATACCACCGAGGAGGTCAATGTTATACTCCTTTCCGTTGTCATAGCAAAGGAGCATTCGCTTCAACAGATTGTAGCGATATATTTTCCTGGTATGGTGTATGACGCCCTGGTCCATCGGCTGCGATAGCGACGTCGTGTTCGGGGGTAGAAAGACCAGCCTGATTGCCTGCAGGTTCTGAATGTCGCCGTGAGCTGGGCAATTATCGACGACGAACAAAACGCTGCGCCCTGCGGCCGCAAACTTGCGGTCAAGGTGCCGCACGTATTCTTCAAAGAGTGCAGCCGTCATCCAAGCTTTCTTGTTGTTTTTATAGATCAGGTCATCCTTGGATGGCAGTCGTGCATTTTTGAAACAACGAGGCTTTTCTGTCTTCCCAATAACAAGCAGTGGCAGCTTGTGCTCACCGCACATGCTTGCACCAAACAAAACAGTGATTCTATCTTTGTTCTGTTTCCGCCCCTTAATGTCTGCCTCCTTCAAAGCGAACGTCTTCGTAGGCAACATTTTGTAGAACAGAGCAGCTTCATCAAGGTTGTAAACATCTGCTGCTTCGTACTTGGCGAGTAGTGGAGCCAAGGTGTGCTGCTTCCAGCCGTCGACAACAGACTGATCCGCGCTGCCACTCTCGCCACAAACAGTCACGAATGTCAGGTTGTTGCGCTCCTTAAATCGGCAAAACCATCCATTGCTGCATTTAAACTCAGAATGTCCAAGTTGCAGCGCCAGCTGGTTGGCCTTCTCACGCAATATGGTCCCATTCACAGGAAGGTGTGCTGCGTTGGCTTTCTGCAGCCAGTCGATCAGAGCTGCTTCAACGTCGGCGTACGTAGGCGGGCGTACTCGTGTACGCTTTGACGAGTGCGTCTTGCTGTAAGCATCGAGAATTTTCTCCTTATTCTTGATGATGTTGCACAGCGTTGACAGAGGCACGTGGTGCTTTTCGGCGAGAGCCGTTTTCGACGCCGTCGACTTGCTGGCCTCTTCAATTAAGCACACCTTTTCGTGCAGGGACAAGCTCTTGTACTTCGGCATCTTCCTTCCAAGCACACCTCAATCAACTAATTCACAGGGAAGACACTCAAGCGGAGACAGGAGACAAATGGAGCAGTCGCACCGAATCGCACAATGCTCGCCAGCCGACATCCAAATGGCACAAAGACTCCACAAAACATTCACTTCGCTAGAGTGGCTAACATCGCTGTTGAGATGATGATGATCATGATCGCAACCGCACGCATCGCCGCCTGGCAATTGCTAAAACATGGCGTCTACGACGTATTTCCGGTAAAAAAAAACATGGCCTTCGAGATCCGTACATAAAAAAAAAAAATGCATGTTTTAGTTACAGCCTCCGAGATTCGCAACACCCTTTGCATATCTTGGAAGTCGCGGCCAAGTGTGCCAATTAACCGGGAAGTCGCAGACTGGCCGCACCAATTATCCGGTTAAATTTACATGTAAAAATTTGGGACCGCGCAAATAATACAAATTATCCGGGATTCTCAATTAACCGAGTACAAATTACCGAGGTTTTACTGTATTTCTGTCACCATGGGTGTCAGTGGGGGAGTGTAAAAGGGGCACTTGACCCCCTGCCTAAACCACACCAGCAGTTGCCTCTCATCCCAGCCACTCCAGTGCTCCCCCTCCTCCAGCTCCCATGCAACATGGGTTTGCACCCCCAAGACAAAATCCTGCCGACGTTCGTGCCTGTCACTACTGCGAACATAGCACGATCCATGCATTTCGGCTGTTATATAAAAAATGTATAATGTTCATGCAGATTTGTTTGTTTCTGTTGCCATGAAAATAGCCTTGTGTCACTGCCTTTCTTCAGGGTTCTCATGCTGAGCGGTGAAGAAGTTGAAGAGACAGAGCTGGCAGGTTTTGACACATCCCAGCAAACATTCTTCTGCGGCAACGTTCGGAACAAGCAACTCATTCAGGTCTGTCTGCCCATTGCTGCCTAATTTTCATTGAACACAGACCACCTTGTTGGAAATCATTGCTTAAACAATCTCCTTTAATGTTTTATGTGATAGGCAACAGTCCGCGCTTCATGCTTGCTCATCTTTGCCAAAATTAAAGGCACGCATGTAAAACATTGCAATTGGTCCACCGTTCCACCGTTTTGGCAAAATTGAGCCACTGGGGTACTTTCATTGTTTTGTGTAATATATAGCGGTCTCCCTTTGTTCTTCTAAGAAACTAATTGTTCGAGATAGCATCAATATGGGAGCAGCTTTGTGATGTTTAGGCTTGTGCGAATATTCGTGCACTTCGAATATTCGAACGAATATTACAGTATTCGAATTCGCTTCGAAACGAATTTAAATTCTAGGAAATTTCGAAGTATTCGAGATGAACGAATAGACAATGTAAACCGCATGTAGCCGCCTGTATAGGTGATTTCACTGCAGTGGAGGTGTGCTCTACCGTGAATACACCTTTCCAGGAGAAATCCGCACTGCCGCGAAGCCCCACTTCAAATTTGAATTAACGAGGTTTTACTGTATGTTCATTTAAAGTCACTGGGACTGTGAAAAATATAATTAAGCGGGTTTTCATATTAACCAAACATACAAAAAGTGGAATGCAAGCAACTTTGAATTGCTGGAAGTAATCAGAGGTGGTCATTTGCTGTTCCTGTTAGTTTGTGGCTACAAGGGTTATGTCTTCCAGCAATACCCGATCCCAATTTTGCCACTAAGCCGGCGAAACGGCGGGCCTCGCTGCTGCCAGCGCAAGAAGAAAAAAAGAAACAGGAAAAAAAACGGTCTTGTGGTCAACTGGATATGCGCACCTGCGGAAAAGACGTGCTTCGCTGCAACACAGTGGTGACACGCGGGCAGCATGTCATCTGCTCCTCGCAGCGTAAGCGCGTCATGATGCGACCATTCGCCCATTCTTTCTGGCAAAATGAAGAATCTCATAATGACCAGTGTGGCGGAATTCGCGATGTGTTCTGGTTGGAAAAGATGATCATTGAAGTTTTCGAACTGGTTTTTGAAGTAGGCGTTGCAGGCAAGTACTCCACCAGCAGTGCAAATGCGCAAATTGCCGGAACAACCGCCATTCGGAGGTTCGCATACATCACGAATTCCATCAGACCGCCCTTTATTAATTTCTCTATTTTCCCAGAAAGAATGGGTAAATGATGACGCGCTGACGTTGAGAGGATCATGCGTCATGCTGCCCGCGTGTCACTGCTGTGTTGCAGTGAAGCACGTCTTTTCCACAGGGGCACATTTTAGGTGATCGCGAGACCGCCTTTTGTTTAGTTTTTTTTTCTTGCGCTGGCAGCAGCGACGCTGGGATGCTTCACTTGTCACTCATTCGTATCGTTACACTGCATTGCCTTGTGGCTCCTAAGGGCCATCGTTTCTGCGAATTTGCGGCTAAATCGGGATCGGGAATCTAAATTGGGATCGGGGAATTGGCACATGGCACCCAAAGTTTTCGAATTAACCGGGCTGGTACTGACCGCCGCTTGAAATCATCCACTCAAAGTTACATTGCATAATACTGGGCCAAGGAAATCCTTCTAATTATGCAGGATTTCGAAATAACAGAGTTTGAATTAATGAGGTTTTACTGTATTACTTTCACATCGATTCATAATTTTTTAAGTTTAAAAAGCTTGTTATACCGGTTTATATGCTCAAAGTATACTAAAATTTAAAACATAACATATTTTACAGGTTATCACTTACATTCTACCGAAAGTCAGATCCTGCTATTACTCAAAGTTGTTTCCACTTCCCTTTGAACCAAAAAGAATGACGTATGCATATGCCTCGTTTCAACTTTAAAAATATTGCGCTGGTTAGTTAGGTCACGACAAATATGCCCATTTTTCTTTATAATATGTGATATAAACTATTCGAATTCGCTTCGAAATTCGCTTCGACCAAGTCACTATTCGCTTCAAATTCGCTTCGGACCTAAAATTTACTATTCACACAAGCCTAGTGATGTTCACTTGCTATGCAACACCTGCCAATAAAATAATGTCCACATCCACTGCCATGGCTGTGAGGGGCCTGAATTCCTAAGGCTAATTGTGTACACATATGCAGATACCAACCAAAGAACACTGGACATCAGCCTCCATATCAGCTTACATTAATAAACCACCACATGCGCAATGAGGAAGATATGGTCTCAACTCCCAGTTACAGCAACTTGTCCTGTTCTATCCAATTTTGTTTCCCTTAATTATTTATACATTTCAAATAGAGCATGCAATACAGTAGAACCCCGCTGATACGTTTTTGAAGGGACCATAGGAAATAAACGTAAGAGACGGGAAATGTAAGAGCCGAAAAACAGGAAAAACGGCAAAATATTTAGTGGTACAGAATTTTATTTAAATTTTTACGAGCAGCACGAAAATTGGCGCGCTCAGCCGCGATCTAGTCGATGGATAGAAACGCGGAGCTTAGGACGGCCTCATCCACAGAAATGTAATCAACGTATGTGATTTTTTTTAACACCAACAGCTGTAGGCATGAAAGAACTAAGCACACGCAATCACGACCGGCGCGGCGAGTCCGACTGCGAACCGCACGCACGACCATGCGAGCTCCAACCAGCTCCAACCAGCTCGAACTCCTCCCGCTCTCCGCAAATAACGATGATGATGAGTCTACGCCAACGCGATGGCGGAAGTGAATGCCAATCTCGAAGGCCTTGCTTTCGCAAGCAATTACGTCATACACGCCATGTTTGTGCAATACAAATCTCAAAGGCTATGCTTTTGTCAATAGTAAATGCCAATCTCGAAGGCCTTGCTTTCGCGAGCAGTTACGTCATAGACGCCATCTTTGCAATTTGAATCTCGAAGGCCATGCTTTTGTTTGCATCAATTGAAAGATCTTGTTGCTTGCGCCTCTCATGCAGCTAATATTACGGTTAAACCAGGCCAAGCTGCGTGAAAATGCACCATGGCCGCTCTCTTAGGTGGTCACTCGGTCGGCTCCGAGCGCACTTCGCGACGTATCGTACGGGAACAGTCCGACAGTTACGACGTAACAGCGGGGTTCCCAATACATTGTATCTTATGGGAGCTATGCCGGGACCGGCGGAAAACGACGTAACAGCCGGGAAAACGCAGCAGTGAGGAACGTAACAGCGGGGTTCTACTGTATTTCCTATGCTTTCTCTGGCTTCACCGTCTGTTGCCCTCATTTTGCAACAGTTGATTAAAACTAGAGCTGTGCGAATAGCAAAATTTTGGGTGCAAAGCGAATTAGAATATTGAAGTGTGAGTGCAAATCGAATAGAATATTTTTCGAATATTTCTCGAATATTTCTAGAATATTTTTCGAATACTTCGAAGCGAAATTGCAGAAAAAAAAGTTAGGATTCCTAAGCATATTCTTATGAGATAGCTACATGAAATTGTTTCTTTTCGCTAGGTTGATGAAGCACTGGCAGGGTGGTGTTTCATAGTTGTCTTATCAAGAATGAGGCAATGTAGAGGCCGAATTATATTTATGTACATGATTTGGTGCAACCAAAGTGTTGCCGACAACACTTTACACGTGATAGGCAAAGGTGCCATTTCCTCAGCCTCTCCTCTTTCAACTTCTGTGGAAGCCCAACTGATGTGGCAGACAAGGGTGTGCTCCCTTCAAGTCCGGAGTTCCAAATCTGCCTCGTAGACTTCCATATATAAGAACATCTGAAATTTTGGATGCTAAAAAGCTTCGGCTTCCAATTTGTCGGACTTCCTGCCCAAATTTCAGGTCCAAAACAGCATTAATTGAGCCCCCACCTCTGCCATTTCTTTCATCTCCATGTTGGAACCAGCGTTTTCTTGAGTTAATACATTTGCGACCGTAACGGAGCTTGAAAGGCAGTTTTGCCGCAATACCGGGATGTGATGAGGTGAAGCATATTGAAAATCTAGGGACCACCTTTAATCGGACGTTGACTGTCTCTTGGCAAAGTTCGACCGTAACGGAGCTTGAAAGGCAGCTTTGCCGCAAGACGAGAGTGTAATGAGGTGAAGCATATTGAAAATCTGAAGGGGTCGGACATTGAATGTATTTGTTTTTGGGAAGTTCGAATAGTTCAAATAGTAAAATTCCAGTGCATATCGAATCGAATAGCAAACACTATTCGAAAAATATTCGAAATTTCGAATATTCGCGCAACCCTAATTAAAACTAATGATCCCCTTATTGTTCCCGCTCATGGCGACACTGTTGATGCATAGGCTTGTCAGTGTCAGCAGCAGAGTTATTTGGTGCAGGTCACCGCAGCAGCTGTACGTCTGGTGGACAGTCAGACTAAGCAGCTGCTGAACGAGTGGAAGCCACCAGGTGCGCGTAACATTAGCGTGGTGACGTGCAACCAGAGCCAAGTAGTGTGCGCCGTCCGGAAGGAAGTCTTCTGCTTGGAAATCGGCGATGGTGTCCTGAATCAGATCAGGTAGTACTCAGCGTGACCTTCTTTTATTTTTTTGGAGGGGAGACAGTCTGCTTCTCTCACCAGCGTCGCGTACGTATTTACTGCGGAATTGAAATGTTCAAGGCAACTTAATTTAAAAAAAGAGAGAGAAAGTAACATTTATTTTAGGTAACAACAAAGTGACACTCATTTCATGAGTGCGAAAACTGGCCTACTGAGATCGCTCATGTGATAACCAGCCTTTTTACAAGCAAGAGGCCGTTGCTTTTTCTTGCAGTAAAACTAGCCTATTGCTTTTACGGCTACTCACACTGTCACTTGCCGCACTGCAACGAAAATATGCTCCATTGAGGCATATTGGAGGCAGTTTTTCCATTTAAGTAGCAACTTAAGCAGTTTTCGTTTATCGAGCATCTTACCGCATTGATATCGGGTAATGCGATTTTATATATTGAGGTTAAAATAAAAGCATAACTGCCGCATGAAGTTACAAAAGGTTACATCCTCAATTATATTGAAGTTCGTGAAATATTTAATAATATGTGGAAGAAACAGCTTATACATTTTTTGCTTGGGAATCCTTTGCACTGCTTTTGTAGTGTTAGCTACACTGGTCGAGGTGGAGCAGTTTCGTGTGGCAGTCCTAGAGCCGTGCTGCGCATGTGTGAAGAGCAGTGACATCACATGGCGCACTGCCACTGCCACCGCTGCGCGTGCCTTGTCGGGCTGTGCATTCCAGAGAAGTGACGTCATAGCTGCAGCAGACGCACTGGTGCCGGCCTGCGCCCAGCTGTGTGCCTCCATTGCGCAGTGGCTGTCTGACGCTGTGCAGGAGCCGCTTGGTAGCGCTTCTCATTTTGCGCTCATGCGCAGACGTATCAGTGGGGGTATACATATAGCGGGGAGAAGGAGGAGGAAAAGAAAAACGGAAGGACAGGAAAGTTAGCCAGTTGTGAGAATAGCTGGCTGGCATTTGCCAGTGTGGTATAGCCATGGAGAAGGAGAGCGCAAATGCTGCTAAGCGGCGCAGAAAAGCGGAGAAGCTTGACAACCAGGAAAGCTAAGAATAATCAGCTGAACCTTAGCTAACGCTACATATATCCTGGCATATTTTTTCTGGCTAGATTGATGGTCTGATTTCCTGTTCCACATCCTTGGTGTTGTGTACCTTAGTATTGTTTGAGCTGCTAGGCATAGCAGACCCTCTAATTACTTTGAGTGCTCGTTCGGTGCGCTAGAGTGTGCAAATAGAGGAGGACACGATTTGTAAAGTGCCGAATCTGTTCGTTTGTTGTAGCAACGCGGAGCTGGAAAATGAGGTTGCCTGCCTAGACATTACGCCTCTTACGGAAGGAGCCGAGAAGTCTACGTTATGTGCCGTGGGCCTCTGGACGGACATCTCCATTCGCATCCTCAGCCTGCCCTCTCTTCAACAACTCCAGAAGGAGAACATTGGAGGCGGTGAGGGAACGCCCTAAGGCTTCTTTGCTCATTGTTTTCACTCTGTGCCATGAAGGGCTCACTCCGTGCCATGAAGGTGTATATACAAGGGAAGGGTGCCTCTGTCTGTCTGGCCCCATTGCACTAATGTTGTGCTTTTTGATGCGAGTTACACATGCTGGGTTTAAAAGCATCAAAAGTTCGTAACTACTCAGATTTGCATTCAGACAACGCAGTCGGTGGTTCTTAATACGAGGAATTGCAAGTGTGCGAATGAGCATTTCCATCATGAAAGTATTATTGGAGGAACAGAAATTATCATTGATTCAAGATTTCACTTTAGTAACAAAATCTTGTTTAGTTCAGGAAATTGCAGAAGCTTTTCTGCTGTGTCGAGGTAATCGCAGCTATGTCAATTTGGGCTTTTGAAATCCGGACAAATCTAATCTATCTTGTCGTGGCACAAGAAAGGCTTGCTTGGTAAATATATGGAAAAAATAAAATTGTTATCCTTTTAGTAAGCAGCAGATGTGCTGTGGGTTTGACACTTTTCTGTGCCGTTCACATTCTTCGAACAAACATATGAACAGGTAGTTGCCCAATGTGATTACTTATAGGCTATAGCGGCAGCCATAGTTGAGTTCCGTAAGGCTGGTGAAAACTTCGTCCAGCTGCACATTCGAAGCAACTTATAAGTGCATTACAGGCCCGTAGAGAGGGCAGAGAGGGGGGGGGGGGGCTAGGCCCCCTCCCCCCCTCGAAATTTTGGTGAAGTAGGTGTTTTTCTCAAAAAGTCAAGGTTTTCAGCAAGTGCCCCCCCCCCCCCCCAGAAAAAATTCCTGGCTACGGGCCTGGTGCATTAATAAACATTTTGTCACAACTCTCTGCTCTGCTGTCACAACTCTCTGCTCTGCTGAGCAGGCCTTTAAAGAACGCCCAACTTATATGCTCGACGTTTTCTTATCTGCCTCGCTTGTTGGTAGTTAAATATGTTACGAAGCCTTTTGTTCTTGCTAGTCACAATGAAGCTACTTGCACGATCGTAGAAACTTTGCCTAGTTGATACTTTTGTTTTTGGATTGGGAATCACAAAGTTCCGTGAAGAATCACACGGTGTGTCGTAGCTGACGAGAAAAATGCCTAGTTAATTGTGATTGTTCTGTGCAGTTCACATCTGTGTGTGATGAATAGAAATACGGTTTTGGGGATGTGTTCCCATTTCCTGTTTTCTTTGTACAATCTGTGCCTTTGCAGAGATAATTCCAAGGTCGATACTGATCACAACGTTTGAAGGCATTCATTACCTCCTCTGTGCCCTCGGAGACGGCTCGCTCTTCTACTTCCTACTTGAAGCCACAACGGGCGCCCTTACAGACAGGAAAAAGGTAGGATGTTGCTGAAACTTGTGTAAATTTG
Source organism: Rhipicephalus sanguineus (assembly GCF_013339695.2). Lineage (NCBI taxonomy): Eukaryota > Metazoa > Arthropoda > Arachnida > Ixodida > Ixodidae > Rhipicephalus > Rhipicephalus sanguineus. The sequence continues at coordinate 76,350,815 of NC_051177.1, read as the reverse complement.
ATTGAAGCTTGTACCAACGCCCGAGTCTATAGTCTATAAATCGTCTACAACTTCAAGTAAAAATTAAGAAAACAGTAACCTGGAAGTATGTGTCAGCAATCATCCAAACCCTTTCATTGTGTAGTTCACAAATAATGTTGGTTGTAATTGCCAAATGGCACTACAGATGTCATTCTGTCTAAACAATGAGATTCTATTCAAAATGCAGCATGACAAGACTTATACAAAATTGTGGCCGAAGTGCTTATGCATGAAAGTTTGCATTTTCTATGCTGCTAAGGGGTCACACCCATTGACTTGGGATAAACCACTGGCGGTGCATTACTTTAAAGGGGACCTGCAACACTTTTTCAGCATGGTCAGAAAATGCTGCCATTCGGTAGTCGAAGCTCCTGAGAATACGCGAGCCAAATATAGCGCACACGTGGCTTGGAATTTACAAGTAATTCTCAAAGTCAGCTAGAAATCGTTCCCTCTTTTCTCGACAAATGACCGCACCAAAATGAAGACGAAATGACCGCACCATAAACCCAAAGTCCACAGCCATTGGCTGATTTGAGTATCGTGAGCTGCATAGTTACTGTGGCTGCCACGTGCCCACGCGTGTGCTCGCAATCCCTTTCAAACTAAGCACATCTTCTTTCCCCCGTGTCATCTCCCTCTTGCGTAGCTTTCAGTGCGCTCGTTAGTATGAAAGGAGAGAGAAAGTGCTTGAAGCGTGCCACAAACCCCTGTAACTCCGCTCGTACTTGATGGATTAAAAAAAATTTTGCGGCAGCGGATTTGTGAGGCAGTAAGCTCTTTTAATGAAGACATTCGACGATTACTTGGAAAAGTGTTGCACGGCCCCTTTGAAAAGTGTACTTGTTTTACTGTTCATTGGACAGATTATAAGTTGCCTCAGGCAGTCTGAAATGGAAACCACCCATCAAAATACTTAGGTGATGTCGACCTGACAAGTTTTCTCGCTTGAATAGCCCTTATAAATACTCCTGTCCTCTGTCTCACTTCACAAAAGCGCACTAGTATCGGCCGCAATGCAGGCCACGAGCATTGTTCAGCAAGGCCATGATACGAGTTGTCGTTCTTTACGATCGGGCTGTTGCCGCATGCAGGTCACTTTGGGCACACAGCCAACAGTACTGAAGACTTTCAAGTCGCTGTCTACGAGCAACGTATTTGCCTGCTCAGACCGGCCCACAGTAATCTATTCGAGCAATCACAAGCTAGTGTTTTCCAATGTGAATCTCAAGGAGGTCAATCACATGTGCCCTCTCAACTCTGAGGGTTATCCAGACAGGTAACTGCTGCTTGCTGACTTTGATGATGTTGTGCTTTGGCCTTGTCATTTCATGCCTTTGTTTAACAGATACACCTTCTGTGTATCTGTGGATGGAAGGTCTATTAACATGACCTTTTTTTTTTCTTGTTATGAGCGTCATTTATTCCTCATGGGGGCTTATTTGAATATGTATTGCGGAATGCAAACATAGTGTGCACACTGTTCACATAATGCAGTGGCACTGATTAGTGGCAGTGATATATATTAATATGTACATAATAGGATTAAGCAGCAATTTCATTTTTTTTATGTGCTTATAATGGGCTGCGGTGACATCTGGTTTGGATAGTTCTTTATTTGACTTTTAAAATGAGTGTTTCTGTATGTAGACCTAGTTGAAATTTCATTGTATACATCAAAACCAGATAGACGTGCCTTGTTCAAGTACCTTTTGTCATTTCAACACGAACGTTCACTGTGCAACGAAGATTTTTTTGGTAAGAGTGACGACTGACAGAACATAAACAGATTCTTCCACCCAGTTGAAGCAGAAGCCAATTGTTACACTGTTGCAGTTGGCATCCCTTTGATACGCTCATATGGGGAACATGTAATATTCGATGCTGCTATTCAGGGATCTGTGGTACTTTTAGCTGCAAATGGATGATGCAAGTGCCTAATTACATTGTGCACTGTTTATTCCGGAATTACTACTCTTAGCACAAGATGTGTCACAGCTGGCACATGCAAATGTTACTTCTGGTGTTAGCTTACTGGAGCATGTGTCTCTGTCATGTAGCACTCTATTAAGTATTTACAAGAATGTAAAACAAATGCACCATAAATCAATTATGGGGTTCTGATCTGGTACAGCTGTGCTTGCAGTTTGGTCTGTTGGACTTTATACAGCAATTCTCGTTGCCTCGTTCATGTTCCAGTATGTCAGACACCACTAATTACCGTAGTACAGTGGAACCTCGTTAATGCATACCTGCCAGAAACGCTGCATAACTACGCACTAAACGGTAGTACGCATTAACTACCAAGTAAAAATTTGCATCTCCTCACATATGCCATCGCCGCCAGCAAAGAAATAAATACAGTACTACAGCAAATAGTGCCTAAAGTACCCACTGAAAAGCCTTTTCTTTCTTTTTGCTAAAGGGGAGATAAGATTCTGGTACCTTAGCACGACCGTCCGATAGTGCCGATAGCGTGCAGTGGCGACGCCAAGGAGCATTTCGGAACTATTACAGGGTCCGGTATACACAGTGACCGACATAGCGACAGAACGGACAGTGCTGGCTTTCTGCGATATATGTTTGGGGGGTCGCCCGATAAAAGCGTGCAGTATGGTTACAACAGCACTACGCTTGCTGTACCGTACGCGTGCGTTTATTGTAATAGCGTCAATGCAAAGAGGCTTCTCGTCGCTCGCGACCATTAATGCTCAACTTTGCAACAGCGAGCTGCTTTCATTTCTACAAAGCAGCACGCGCTTGAACACGGCCCTGCACAACGAGGCGGCAGCCATCGGCGGCCCAGCGCATTCAGGTTGTTGCCTAATAAAAGAGTGCAGTAGGCTTAAAAGTAGTGCTGCGCCACACCCGTGCCCGAGCAGATATCTGAAGATACTTATTGTGATAAGGTTGTCGGCGATAAATCATGCTGGCGCATTCGTCGGTGCCCTGCACCTCACTTTCATTCTTTCCCGATGCTTACCAGCAAAGGCGTCGCCGCAATCGCGCGCAAGTTGGAATCGGTGATCGACCAATCTCCACACTTCCCAAAAAGACGGAAAACCTTTGGCGCCACATTGTGGCGTCGAGAAGTTCAGCGGCGCAGCAGAATTTTATGATATAAAAAGTTATCGCGGTACGCAGGGTACGCACTAACTGGTAGGCGTAGGATGAAGCACTACGGCTTAAGCGGTCGGCGAATGCATTAGGCTCTATGAGACTCAGTCGGGGATTCGTCGCAACTACAATTTAACCGTTAGTACGCTTGAAGTGGGTACGTATTAACAAGGTTTGACTGTACTTTCTTTGCTGCTGAAGGAAAGATGCCGATTTTCCCTCCACATACTATTATGCAAAGTGTTATCTACTCCACTGACCTTGGTAGCCTTACTAGTATGCTTCATTTTCATGACCCACTGTTGCCGCTTTCATCCACAGCCTTGCCCTCGCCAATGACAACACCCTCCTCATTGGTACCATCGATGAGATTCAGAAGCTCCACATTCGAACCGTGCCTCTTGGGGAGCTGCCGAGGCAAGTAGTGCACTCCTTTTTGCGTTCTTATTTTTTGCAGGTAAGGAAAATGTCACCTGCTTCAGGACTAAACCTATGAGACACTTCTTAGGTAGTTTCCACCTTGTTTTGAAGTCCTGGCATTGCACCATATATTGACAGTTTTGCCCAAAGTATTACTGACAGCAGTAGCAAAATTCAGCTTTGTGCTTAAAATATGCAGAGTTAACGTGTTCGCACCACGTAGCACACGAGGTAACATCTGCTGCCAAAAGTGTAGCAAGTGTGTCATATCAATGTCGCACGAGATGAGACCAGTGGAAATCCTTTGGTGTTTGCCAACAGCCGAGGAAAATTATTAGATGAATTGGGCTGATGTTAGATTCCGACTAGTTGCTGCTAAGCTGGAATGTTTGTGCGTGTACGCACAATGGTTGCAGCCGCAGCAGAAGGCAGGACACTATCCTGCCTCCACTATTTAGCCAAAGACCATGTTAGTGCATCCACGAGGCTTCACTTTCTTTTGCACCAGACAAACTGGGCGTTTAATGGCTAGAGAGCATGATGGTAGCAACACCAACAGCACGCCTTGCATGCCCTTATGATCGCTATTGTAATAATATCTCATCTCATTGCTCTTTGTGGTAGGGCAATGCACCAAGGACTGTGCTGTGCATAGCTGTTCCTGCTCCTTCAAGGAATATATGTTTATACAGTGAAACCTCGGTGATACGACCAGAGCCCATACGAATTTCGGGGTGATACGAATTTTTCGTTGGTCCCGGCCAAGGCCCATTGGCCTGCAATGTAATGAAGTACGGTTGTTGCGAACCGATTTTCACCCAGCGACGTTTGATACGAACGCACACTACCGCCCAGGTATGAAGAGGTTTCGTCCGCGCAGTCGCGGAAGACGCACCAAGCACGTGCGAGCGCGGGAACGCAAGCGTGGGCATGCGCGCTGCACCGCCAAATCGTCAGAATCACGGTGTAAGAAAAACACTTTTCTTAGGGTCAGAATAAACCTTCAGAGACGCTTCACGGCCTCCGAGATTGTGTGCGCGAATCTTTGAGGCTCTTATGTGCCTCCGTGTGCCTTCGCGTTTAGATTACAGAGGACATTAGCGTCATGCTTTTTTTCTAACGCGTCGACGCGGGCTGCTGTCGTATGTATTTACACGTGGCTGCCTCGTGCATCAGACATCCTATGAACGGTGGATGAGGACCGAAAGACGGCGAGGACGGTCTTGGCGAAGGAGTCAGACCTCACACCGTCAACATGCGCGACCGTTGAGGTCGCACTCGTGCGGGCACGGCCATAAATCTCCCAAAAAACATCCCCAACACCTCCGCGATAACAAAATCATAACACAGGACCGTGGTTCTGTAATTTTGTGGCCTTGATCTATCGCGTCAAAGCGCTACGTTTGTAACTTTCGCTGCAGTACTCCGGTGTCATGCAAAAAAGCATACTAAAATTTGGAAGGGGCTACTGCTGTCGCGGGTCACAACGCACGTGGTCCATTAATTAAATACGCGCATACGGGCCATATATTTACGAGTGCTGGTATGATTGCCGACATCTGAAAACTTAAGTGACAATCATTCAGGGTTCTTCTTGACGTTCCTGCGGCCCTGAAAAACAAAAAATGAAAATGTACGCCAGCTTTCTTTTGTTTTTGTTGCATGCTAATTTTCCATGCTTTCTGGTGATACGAATATTTTTGGTGGTCCCGTGAGATTCGTATCACCGAGGTTTCACTGTAATCTGTTCTCTATTGTATTGAGGAAGACACATAAGGGATTCCCTTTTGTATAGTGTACCATGCTGATATGGGCGTGTTACTGTTAGCACGGCTGTGGTGAGTTCGAGGCACTTGAACAGACACTTCCCTTCTCGCTAGCCATCTCAGAAGTTATGGGTGTTTAGTGAGGATTGTTGCTTGTCAATAAGCAGTATATGGGTACCATTAATTCTTGGGAAAACAAAAAACATGTTGCAAACATGTGGGAAGAGCTTCCTCAAATTCTCTGGGCTGAAAGAATGCCTCAAAACTGCCGTAATTCTTGGCTATGCCACTATCAGGAGCAGAAGTTGGATTTCGTTCACACATCCTATTCTTAAAGGGCCCCTAAACCACCCAGAGGTCGAAATTTAGTTGTGGCGTGACGTTTGTGCACGAGTCTATGATGCAGCCATGAAATTTTTCGAAACGGTGCCGTAATAGCGGAGTTAGGCGCATTTGATGATCGAAACACTGCGATCGCTCATTTCACTCTTTCCTTCGCTACCCTCCACTCGTCTGATGGTCTCCTCTCTCAAAGCTGCCTTGCCCTCCTCGCCGAGTGCCCCTCGCAACCTCACGTGACATATCGTCATCGCTGACGCGCTCTTCGAAGCAGCGGGCACTTCCGGTTGCCGCGACTCCGTGAACTTCGTGCTTCTCAGCTAACCGCTGTAGTTGCCGTGCTGGCCCTTGCTCGTATAAATTGTGCCGGTATGGACCCTGTGTTGCACGCATGCCTTCAAAGGATCGCCAACATGATGGACCCGTACGGTGACACTGTCGCGTCTCTTCGTTTTTCCAGTCGGTGCTTTTGCAGCCAAGCACCGAGGCGTGAAAGCCAGCGCAAAACACTGCCGGATTCCATCTGCGCAGCTTATCAGACCGCAAGGCGTGACTGGGCTGGTACGTTAGTGATTTGGCAGTTACGTTACGGGCTGCAGTTGCCGATTCGCAAGTGCGCACACATGGCCAACACGACGAAGAACAGCAAGGAGCGCGGGCAGCTGCTTGCAGACTAACCGGAAGTCGTAGTTCTTGTTTGACGAATCGCAGCATTGCCTGCATACCGCATCACAGATTCAACATGCTGACGTCACACACGTCACTAGGCATACCGGAAGGACCCGGAGAGGAGAAGAAATTGTTTCTTGGAATTTGTGGCGTGCCCGCAGCATGTAGCGCTGCCACGCGTGGCATCATTGATCGTGACGGCATTCTGCACACAATGTGCATGTTTACTAGAAATGTTTGAAAAAATATCGGAGCTGGTTTGGGGCCCTTTGAAGGGTGGAAGGGGCTACCATTGCTGTATCATTTGTGGGACTAACCATATGCACTTTCTACTTGAAGTTGGGAAGATGATATAGAACTTAGTTTCACCATGGCTTCGGTGCTAGAGATGTGAGAAGCTGTTCTACATTGTAGCAAAATTTCATTTCTTGATTTGGTAGAAGGGATCTTATTATTGTATGTCAATCATTAGACAATCCTTTGTTTATGTGCTGTTGGTGATAAACCTCTAAACTATTTTTTGCTTTCACATACCTAATGTTGGTCGTACTTATGTGTGCAGGAGAATTGCCTACCAGGAGGCGACGCAAACGTTTGGGGTTATCACCATCCGCAATGACATCTTGGGCAGTAATGGCCTGACACCTGTGAGGCCCAGTGCAAGCACACAAGCACAGAATGTTACCTACAGGTCTGTTGCTCCACTTTCTATTTGCGAGGTCTCACAGCTAAATCCTTTCTTTTGTTTTCTGTGTTCGATTTTATGTTAGTTGTTGTGTGTGTGTGTATGTGTTGGGGGGTGAATTGGTTATGTACTTTATTGCGAGTTCTGGCTGCTGTTTCCTTTTGCACTTCTTGCTTACTGAGAATGCGTATTGCTCATGTACCACCTCGTATACTGTTGCAGCTCCCATATGAGCACTGTCTTCAAGCCAGGATCGGTGAGTACTGGCAATGACCAGCTTGGCCAAGAAGTTGAAGTTCACAATCTTCTTATCATCGACCAGCACACGTTCGAAGGCATGTCCTTTATGTGGTTTCTCCTTTTCTCATTTTCTTATTTTGACCTGTCGTGGTAGCTTAGCGGCTAGGGCGTTGCACTGATAAGCTGGAAGGTCACTTCCTTCTCAGCCACTGCGGCCGCATTTCAGTGGGGTGCAAGTGGAATGAATGCCTGTGTATTCCGGTTTATGTGTACGTTAAAGAACCCCAGGGTGGTCTGAAATAATACGGCACCTCCCGCTATGGTGTGCCTTATAACTGTTTCGGGGTTTTGTCATGTCAAGCTACAGAATTTTATTTTTGAAAATTTTCCCAGCAAGAAATTGTAGAGCTGTGCGAATAGCAAAATTTTGGGTGCGAAGCGAATTCGAATATTTAAGTGTGAGTGCGAATCGAATAGAATATTTTTCTAATATTTCTCGAATATTTCTAGAATATTTTTCGAATACTTCAAAGCGAAATTGCAGAAAAAAAAAGAGGCTGCCTAAGCATATTCTTATGAGATAGCAACATGAAAGTGTTTCTTTTCGCTAGGTTGATGAAGTACTGGTGGGGTGGTGTTTCATAGTTGTCTTATCAAGAACGAGGCAATGTAGGGGCCGAATTTTATTTATGTACATGATTTGGTGCAACCAAAGTGTTGCCAACAACACTTTACATGTTGTAGGCAAAGATGCAATTTCCTAAGCCTCTCCTCCTCTCTCAACTTCTGTGGAAGCCCAAATGATGTGGAGGACAAGGGTGTGCTCCCTTCAAGTTCGGAGATCCAAATCTGCCTCGTAGACGTCGATATACGAAAACATCTGAAGTTTTGGATGCTAAAAAGCTTCGACTTCCGATTTTTCGACTTCCTGCCCAAATTTCAGGTCCAAAACAGAATTAATTGAGCCCCCACCTGTGCCACATCTGTCATCTCCATGTTGGAACCAACGTTTTCTTGAGTTGGTACATTTGCGACCGTAGCAGAGCTTGAAAGGCTGCTTTGCCACAATACCGGGGTGTGATGAGGTGAAGTATATTGAAAATCTAGGGACCACTTCCAATCGGACGTTGACTGTCTCTTGGCAAAGTTCGACCGTAACGAAGCTTGAAAGGCAGTTTTGCAGCAATACCGGGATGTGATGAGGTGAAGCATATTAAAAATCCGAAGGGCTCACTTTAAATCGGACGTTGACTGTGTTTGTTTTTGGGAAGTTCAAATAGTTCAAATAGTAAAATTGCAGTGCGAATCGAATCGAATAGCAAACACTATTCGAAAAATATTCGACATTTCGAATATTCGCACACCCCTAAGAAATTGTTAAATTACACTGGTTGCAGTTGGGGGGACATTTTAGTTGACAGTCATCATTGTTGCTAAATAATAACCTTCTAAATTGCGAGCCATCTAGGGATAAATATTGTTACATATTGCTTGAGGCAAGTACAAAACTTTTAATTTAGACCTCAGGAGGCTTAGTGGGCTTTGAAATGAACCAGTCTTTGGTGTACTACACACCAAAGCTTCTAATTAGAAAAAACAGTTGTGGTTTATGATTGACAAGCAGGATACTTGTATTGACTTATGTTCAGTCGATGAAGATCATTGGACAATGGTGATTGCCACCCTTGTGGGTCTAATTAAAACATACTAGAAGTATGGTTATGAGAGCATTAGTGTAACAGAGAACTCGTGCTTTTCTTGCAGTGTTACATGCCCACCAGTTTATGCAGACAGAGTATGCAATGAGCATCGTGTCCACTCGACTGGGCAATGACCCCAACACCTACTACATTGTTGGAACGGCAAATGTGCTGCCCGACGAGTCAGACCCCAAGCAGGGTCGCATAGTAGTCTTCCACTGGGTTGACGGTAAGTAATGCTCATGTACAGTCGAACCCGTTTATAACGAACTCGAAAGTATCGCGAAAAGTGGTCGTTATATCAGTAGTTCGTTGTATATGGACTCGCCCTTAAAAACGTGCGCTTAGCGGCCAAGCCGTTTTTTTTTTCTTTGTGCACTTTTATTAAAGTGCTAACAACCCCTTCGGTGACAAAACTAAGCCTTTTCGCGTCGTGAAGCGACGCCCGCTGCGTGCTCACGAGTGAATTAAACGCATTTACAATGAGCTGACACCCTTTCACCGAAGCGCGGTACCGCGATGTGGAGCCGATCGTCCCTGACTAGTTGCGTGCAGCGCGTCACGTACTCGGCTCGCGGAGTCACTGCCGGGCCGCTTGCTGTATGCCGTATGCGCGCGCTTGTACGTTCTTCGTGCTTGCTTCACTCCGGACCGTGCACAGGTGCGGCGACTAGCCTCTTCGTTCAACGCGGCGAAAACAAGCATTTTGCAAGCAACGCGCACTCAACGTCTCCGCGATGCTCTCGCGGCCCTGCACGACGATGCGCGGCGCACTTGATTTGTCACCTAGTCAAACACGCAGTATACGCTCGCTGTCAGTGCATCGACGTTTCTCGGTACCCGCGCCGCTCAACAACAGCGAGCAACTTTCGTTTCTACAAAGCGACGCGCACTTTAAAGCGGTCTCGCACAACGCGGCGAACTTGCGAATGGCAGCATGGCGCGCTCGTACCGCCGTCAATCCGCAGTGTGCGGCGTACGTCACACGCGCAGCCGAGCAGATACCTACAGATGACTGTGATAAGGTTGTCGGCTGTAAGTCATAATGGCACGTTCATCGACGGCTGCCACCTCGCCTTCGCTCTTTTCTGATGCTTATCCGCGAAGGCATCGCCGCAATCGCGCGGCAGTCGTAATTACCGATCTACCGGTCTCTGCCGTTACCGATAAGACGGACGACCTTTCGCGGCACATTGTGGCGTCAACGAGTTTAGGGACGCAGTGAATTTTTTTGCGATGGAAAGTTATCGCGGTTATCACTCCTTGCATTTATGCCTTCTTGCGTTCCAAGGCATTGTTTGGTTCATCGCAGGCGGTTGTAGCTGCAGAGAACGGCGTCAGGAAAGGTTACCTGCGAAAGCTGACCGCAAGGCTTCATGCTGCCTACTATTTTTTTTTTTCCCTCACTGCCATTCTGCCACTGAAGAAACGTCTGGAACGTGAGCGACCTCGCTCGCAGCGTCCGAAATCTGCGTGCGGTGCTCGCCGATCAGGGATATCTTAGTCACAAGTAAACTGAAGCGGGGCACGCGAGAGCGCGCGCCCCTGTCACGCTTTAGAAGGCATGTTTTAACTTTTTTTCGCTTCGTGTGCGCCATATTTTTACCGCGACCGCGTCTGAAGTGTTCGTTGTAAAAGTAGGAGGCTTTGAAAAATGTTCGCTATATGTGGACGCAGCTTCAATGGTTAGCATAGGAAAATCGTAAGTGCACCGAAATATGGTCGTTATAACCGATAGATCGTTATATCTGGGATCGTTATAAGTGGGTTCGACTGTAGTACTAGTGCTGTGCTGAAGGTATTGTCTGTCCACATGCACATCTGCTTCGATTTCTTTTTATTTGTTCAGACATCTGTGGTCCTGATTCACCTTCATCGTAATCAACCTTTGCTAATTAAAGCCATACAAATCGAGAGCTTTGACCTTCAAGTTATACCTATGTGCAGATCAATATAAGCGTACTGCAGACACTGCATCATTTTGCTACAGGCATTCGTTATTGTGAGTTTTTTAAGTTGAGGTGTCTGTGTTTCAACAGCAGGAATAACCTTGGAGACTTTTAGAATAGTCATGCATTTTATTAGTAAGCATATCAAAACATTGCAGCTGAAGAAGAGAGCAGAGTAGTGCAACTGCTCGTCACAAGAGCCGACACAGAACATAGAGTGTGGGAAAAATTCTGGCTCTCTCGCACAGCTGTGTGATAGCTCGAGAAGCAGTGGCGCGTAGTGGCAATACAAGAAGCATATCAGAGCCATGACAGGGAACTCTGTGATAGCAGACAACTTGTGCAGCTTTTGTTTTTGTGTACTGTACACATTTGTACAGCAATCTGCTACTGAGCGAAAACTGGTGCTATTCATCGAAATGTGGTACCTGCTGTCGCGTGGCGTCGATTGTCCCAAGCAATTTCGGTGCAGTGCATCATCTACTACACTCTTACTGTGGCGGGACAAACAAACATATTCAGTACATGTGTGTTTGTGCAGCTAGGCTGCCTCATGTTCGGCTGCCTCACTGCTGATCATGCACAGGTGCGGTGTGTGTTTTCTTGGACCAACATGGTGATAGTGATGCTTCTTTTACACAGGTAAGCTTGAACACGTAGCGGAGCAGGAGATCAAAGGAGCGCCTTACTCCATGCTGGAGTTCAACGGCAAGCTTCTGGCCGCCATCAACAGCACAGTGCGCCTGTTTGAATGGAATGCGGAGAGAGAGTTGCGGAACGAGTGCAGTCACTTCAACAACATCTTGGCGCTCTACTTGCGTGCCAAGGGTGACTTTGTGCTTGTTGGTGATCTCATGCGGTCCATGTCCTTGCTGGCGTACAAGCCCCTGGAGGGAAACTTCGAGGAGGTATGACAAGAGATGCTTTGTTTTATCAGTCATGCCTTAGTTTGCTCTGCATGCTCTGCGGCCTTTAATATGTTTTTGTTTAGAAAGTGTTGGAATGCACACGAGGTCATAGGTTCAATTTGCAGCAGCTGCACTGTGATGAGGTGAGAATGCAAAAATGCTCATGTGCTTGCAGAAATCTCTGCGTATTAAAGCTGGTACATATAGATGAAGAATATAGATTCCTCATCTACAATGCATCAACCAGCCCAATTAAGCACACTGCTCAAGTGTTACAGATAAACGAGGATTCATTGTATGATGCGGTCATCCTTCAAGAATGTAGACATCAGTTTTTTTGCAAGTGCACCAAATTGAAACTGCCTGCAAGACAAAACCAAACTTACTGTCCTGTGGATGTTCAAGCGATAGCCACCATGCCAGCCTAAATGAACCTTGGAATGCCTTGATAGCGAAGGTACTTTGGAAGCGAAGGTACCTTGAAACGAAGGAACCTTCGAACCAGAGGTCAGTGGCGCAAGAAAAAAATTGACGTGGTTCAATGTGCTTAAACCAAGTTTGTCAAGCAATAGCTCAGTTTTGATTGCTCTGGGAAAGGATGAGACTATTGGTTTCAGAGATAAAGCTTCATTGCGCGTCTTGGTTTAGGCAAGGATGATAAGTCTACCCACTGTGACAAAGGAACCAATGTGTTGCATCACAACACAACATACACAACACACACTACTTGGTGCTCTAGGCACGAACTCGCAGTGAACTTGGATGTAGGCAATGCCTTTGGCAGTGGTGGCATGAAAAACTGACCTTGAGCCGCTGTTCGTTTTTGCGAACACGCTGCACTAGTGTTTCACTGAAGGTCTTCACCAGTACTGACCTTGGCTGAGCTTGAAGGTCGGATTCACGCAACAAGGTGTTTTTATTAGTTTGCACCGGGAAGAGTAGAGCTCTAGAAAATTCCTTGCATCCCCACAGATGACAGAACTTGCTGGGGTGAAAAAAGAAAAAGAGTCTGAAAGTTGGCATGATTTTTCAAAAATAAATGACATCAACCATTTGGGACTTGTTGATGGCACTGTGTGGTGTTTACACCACTGAGCCTCGAAGGGTTAAACCCCAGTTATCCATTTGTTTTTATATGTCTGCATTCGTGGTGCATAAAAAGAAGAGGTCCAAGATTTAAGCCAATGGAAAGCTCTAATTTGTGATTGAATGAGCTGAACTGTGTTCCAGATTGCGAGAGACTACCAGACCAACTGGATGTCCTCTGTGGAGATCCTGGATGATGACACTTTCCTCGGGGCAGAGTCTACGACAAATCTGTTTGTTTGCCAGAAGGACAGGTAGGTGGTTCATGTTGTGCTGGTGAACACAGTAAGGTTATCATTTATGTAGTGGCTCAACTCCATAGCCACCAATTCATAGTTATTGCACATTTTCGCACTCCTCTATAGCAAGAAAAAGGTGCGCTTGCTGCAAAATGTGCACTTCTACACAATTTGTTTGGCTGCTTTGGTGCCTTGCTGAAGGTATAGATTGCTGTGAAGTTAACGTGCTGGTTTTGTACAGAAGAACCCTGTTAATGTAAGGGACAATGCATAATTATGCATTAAACGGTAGTGTATAGTACCAACCAGAAAGTATGAATTGGCATTCCTTATCCATAGCTGCCAACTCTCCCAGTTTGCGCGGGAGACCCCCGATTTCTGACCTGTCTTCCCGATTGTACGATCGCAGCCATAAATCTCCCGATAAACTGCCTCAACCCAGTTTCGTGATGACACACTAAAGAAAAGGGAGTGTGTCTACGCAGCTCAAAATGTTCTCTGGCCATTACTATTTCCTGTCGCCCGCCGGGCTCTCCTCCTTTCACCAGAGGCACATAATCACGCACACTCCCCAACTGCTGACACTGGTGGACACTTCCCCCATTTTATGGCCCAATTCGAAGAGGGTGCTGTGACAGTATAGAGGCTGGAACACTTCTATAGTAACAGTGTTTCAGTCAGGCCGCAGGTGCTCTTCAAATGTTCCGCGGGTGCGGGGGGTGCCGTATGCTGGACAATTCTGTTGACCAATCGCAGGCAACACCCGAAACAATTTTTTTCTGCTACCTCCCCCCCACGGCGAGTCTCCCGATTTCAGAAATCCCTTGGTTGGCAGATCGCGTGTCGCTGCCAACAGAGAGAGAAAATTGTAAATTTAACGTAAAATTTAAACTAAAAAATTTCTTCTTCAAACTGTTGAGAGTTCTGCCTCCTTCACGTTAATGTTCGATGGAGCACAAGCAACGCCCAGTAGCATTTCAGGGACTTTGAAAGGGAGCAATGTGCAGTAGCAGTACAGACGATGTAACAACTCTTGAAGCTTTCCCCACTGCAGGTGTGTGTACTTATGTATTAGCCACGGTCAACTGCCATCGGCTTCCTCTTATAAAAGTGGAGAAAGAGCAGCATGGAGCCCGAATAGATTCACAGGAGAACAGCGAAGGCGCAAAGTGGAGCCACCCCATTGAACAAAGTGATGCTGGTGATGGTGATTGAGGGGCTTGAATTCAGTCGCCCTTAGTTGCCAGACTTGCATAGCTTTTCCGCCCATGACGAGTGCATAAGACGGGGGCCAATATGTCATTGTGGTATTACGGGGGAAAGAAACCTACCTTTATTCCAGTTTTTACTCTGACTATGCATGCATGTAAAAGAGAAGTAAGCTTAAATTTCACTTTATTGAAAACTAGAGCTGTGCGAATAGCAAAATTTTGGGTGCGAAGCGAATTCGAATAATAAAGATTGAGTGCGAATCGAATCGAATCATTTCGAATAATTTTCGAATATTTCTCAAACATTTTTCGAATAATTCGAAGTGAAATTACAGAAAAAGTTGCAGAGAATCCCTAAGTATGTTCTTGTGAGATCGCAACATGAAAGTGTTTCTTTTCGCTAGGTTGATGAAGCGCTGGTGGGGTCATATTTCATAGTTGTCTTTCTTATCAAGAGTGAGGCAATGTAGAGGCCGAATTGTATTTATGTACATGATTTGGTGCAACCAAAGTGTTGCCGACAACACTTTACACGTGATAGGCAGAGATGCCATTTCCTCAGCCTCTCCTCCTCTTTCAACTGCTGTGGCGGACAAGGGTGTGCTCCCTTCAAGTCCGGAGTTCCAAATCTGCCTCGTAGACGTCGATATATAAGAACATCTAAAATTTTGGATGCTAAAAAGCTTCGGCGTCCGATTTTTCAGACTTCCTGCCCAAATTTCAGGACCAAAACAGCATTAATTGAGCCCCCAACTCTGCCACATCTTTCATCTCCATATTGGAACCAGCGTTTTCTTGAGTTAATACATTTGCGACCGTAGCGGAGCTTGAAAGGCAGCTTTGCCGCAATATGGGGTTGTGATGAGGTGAAGCATATTGAAAATCTAGAGACCCCTTCCAAACGGACGTTGACTGTCTCTCGACTAAGTTCGACCGTAACGGAGCTTGAAAGGCAGCTTTGCCGCAATACGAAAGTGTAATGAGGTGAAGCAAATTGAAAATCTGAAGGGGTCACTTTCAACCGGACGTTGACTGTATTTGTCTTTGGGAAGTTCGAATAGTTCGAATAGTAAAACTTCAGTGCGAATCGAATCGAATAGCAAACACTATTCGAAAAATATTCGAAATTTCGAATATTCGCACACCCCTATTGAAAACCTTTCTTCGTGGCTGTTTGATGTACGTGTATCTTATCTGCTCAACTTCACTGCGCTTGTTGACAGTGCGGCCACGACCGATGAAGAGCGGCAGCACCTGCAGGAAGTGGGGCAGTTCCACCTGGGGGAGTTTGTCAACGTCTTCCGGCACGGCTCACTCGTGATGCAGCATCCTGGCGAGACGTCCTCACCCACGCAGGGCTCCGTGCTTTTTGGCACCATCCACGGTGCTATCGGTGAGTTGCTTTCCGTTCTTTTGCCTGCCTTTTTACGTCGTGTTTTATGCTGTGCCGTACTACTGTAAGAACTGGAAGCCTATAGGGACACGAACCTTTAAAGAACGGACAAGATTGGGAAGCTAATTGAAGATGCAAAGACAGATTGTTATCTTGCAAATTACAATAGTGTTTTCGAATACAAAGCTACCGTATTTACTCGAATCTAACGCGCACCTTTTTTCCGGTAAAACAAGTCCAAAAATCGCATGCGCGTTAGAATCGAGTACCGAAAAAAAAGAAAAACTGTTATCATATTGCCATCGGCATTTCAAAATGGCCGCCTCCTACGCGCCTTGGCCATTTCTCGTGTGCTGAGGAGATTGTCATCCCGTTCTGCGTTCGCATCGACGACATGGAAGTGCCGACTCTAAATACTCGACGAGTGCACCACGATGCCGCATTTAAAAGAATAGTTATTACATGTGCAGAGACGGACGGAAATCGGGCTGCATCGCGGTCGTTCGGAGTTCCCGAAACGTGCGTGCGAGACTGGCGCAAACAGAAGCAGAAGATTTTTTACAGCAAAGCTTCACGAAAAGGTTTCAGTGGACCAAAGCAGGGCCGGTTTCCCGAAATCGAAGAGTGTTGACAGCGACAAGGAGCTGTCCGACAGCGACGAGGACTGATCCATTACGCGACTGAGACTCGTATCGCCGCCGTAGTGGTGACAGCTTTAGCGGCAAGGCCCGCTTTTTGACTTTGTGTTTTTACTTTTTTGAAACTTTAGTTCTTTAAAACCCAAATACTTGTTCTTCTGAATGTGCGAAGTTTGACTCCTACGGACTTTTTTTTGTTCTTTTCTCTCACGCAAAATGGGTGCGCGTTACAATCGATGTATTACTTTCTTTTTTTTTTTGTCGCGGAAAACGGGGTGCGCGTTATAATCGAGGGCGCGGTAGATCGAGTAAATACGGAATTCTGTGTCCTGGCAAGCAACAGCTAAAGAACTCCTAGTTTTAGAATAGGAGTTCAGATTCCTTATTTGTTAAGTTGATTGACTGTTTTCATTGCTGATGCCCACAGCCAAGCATTACACGGGACTGCGGACTAGCCAAGCCGCCTGCTGACTGCTTTTTTTCCCATTATCCCCACCTGTGAATTTATACATGGTGGAAATAAAGATTTAATTCATTTGACTTATAGCCAAAGGTGGCTTTGAGATATAAAACACCATAAGTCGTCAACTTACTGTTGGTGCTTAGTGAGTGAGTGTCCTTTGTTTTTTGGACGTGTTCAGATTGGTTAGACTTTTCAGATATTTTTACTCTCTGAAGCAGGCTTGGGTTGTTTTATTATTGTAAAATACAGGATGTCAACTTGCAGCTCACATATACAAGCTTACGCGTCAGGTTGCCATTTGGTGCCTGCCTTCTGAAATGTGACTGCTTCCTTTTTGACTGCAGGTCTTGTGTCCAGCTGCCTGCAGACTTCTACACTTTCCTTCTTGAGGTTCAAGAAAAGCTTACATTGATCAAGAGTGTGGAAAAATCGATCATGCATTATATCCTTTTACATCTTTAATTTGTCTCCGGTGTTAGCTGGGAACAAGTTTTTCTAATTGGCAGCTGTGCTGCATTCAAGGTGATAACTAAGATATACAGTGAAACCTCGGTGATACGAATCTCACGGGACCACAAAATATTCGTATCATCCGAAATTCGTATCACCGAAAGCGTGGAAAATTAGCATGCGAAAAAGAAAGCTGGCGTACATTTTCATTTATTGTTTTTTCAGGGCCACAGCAACGTCAGGAAGAACCTTGAATGATTGTCAGTTAAGTTTTTAGGGGTCGGCAATCATACCAGCACCCGTAAATATACGGCGCATACGCGCGTATTTTTTTAATGAACCAGTGCGTTGTGACCCGCGACAGCTGTAGCCCCTTCGAAATTTTAGTATGCTTTCTTGCACGACACCGGATACTGCACCAAAGTAACAAAAGAAAACGCTTTGCGCGATGTATCAGGCCACAGAATTACAGAACCACGGTCCTGTGTTATGATTTTGTTATTGTGGAGGTGTTCGGGATGTTTTTTTGGAGATTTACGGCCGTGCCCGCACAAGTGCGACCTCAACGGTCGCGCATGCTGACGTTGTGAGGCCTGACTCCTTCGCCAAGACCGTCCTGTCTTCTTTCTGTCCTCGCCCACCCTTAGGAAAGTGTTTTTTCTTACACCATGATCTGACGATTTGGTGGTGCGGAGCGCATGCCCACGCTTGTGTTCCCGCGCTCGCACGTGCTTGGCGCGTCTCCGAGACGCGCGGAGAGCCCCCCTTCGTACCTCGGCGGTAGCGTACGTTCGATCAACGTCGCTGGGTGAAAATCGGTTCGCAACACCGTACTCCATTACATTGCAGGCCAATGGGCCTTAGCCGGGCACCAACGAAAAATTCGTATCACCCCGAAATTCGTATGAGCTGTGATCGTATCACCGGGTTTCACTGTATTTGGTTTTTTTTTTTG